>NW_005372150.1:574631-583355 GCF_000412655.1 Myotis brandtii
AATATGGAACAAACTGATGAATCTCAGAGGGAAGGGGGGGGGGGCAGGAAGAGATTAGCCAAAGATCTTGCATGCATATATGCATTACCTATGGACACAGACAATAGGCTGGTGAAGGCCTGGGGCGGGAACCGGGTGGAGGGGGACAATGGGTGGGGGGAAAGGGGACATCGGTAATACCCTCAACAATACATATTTTAAAAAATATATTTTAAAAAATCACAGCTGAGTCCAGCTGGTGTGGCTCAGGGGTTGAGCTTCAATCTATGAACCAAGAGGTCACAATTCAATTTCCAGTTAGGGCACATGCCCAGGTTGCAGGCTTGATTCCCAATAGAGGGTGTGCAGGAGGCAACAAATCAATGATTCTCTCTCATCATTGATGTTTTTATCTCTCTCTCCCTCTGCCTCTCTGAAATCAATAAAAAATACATTAAAAAATAAAAATAAAAAAGATTCATGAGAAAGTAATAGAGGTCACTGCAACATGTCAGTGCACGCTATGACCCTGCTGTGGGGCAAAGGGAAACAGCCATACCCACATCTGCCATGGCTGCTGCAAATGCAGCCAGGTCCCAGCAGGTAGCGAGACTCCAACACCACATAGGGCACGGCCAAAGGTGATATGGTTATCTGAAAGCATGAACAGCTCTCAGTCAAGTCCAAAATGAGAGAAAGTATAACTTCTCACAATTTAGAGACCAGCTGTGCTCCAGAGGAAGCCCTGAAGGTGGAAATCTGAGTTGGCTTCCAGGCTCAGAGCATTAAGGGCAGATTTTTGTTTCATGAAGGTCTGGCACGATGTTCAAAAGTCATGAGGGATACGCGGTGATTCCCCACTCTGCCCCCACCCTCACCCCCACCCCCGCATGCTGCTGCATGTCCAGCATCTCCACCCTGTTCATGCCAGGAGCCCCCATACCTGGATAAGTAAGACCCCGAGGCAGCACCTCCATGCTGGAGCCATGCAAGGACAAGGCCCACCGTGCCCCAGGAGTCGCACAGAGGCTGATCCCCACCAAATGACTGCTGATCTCCCAAGTGCCTTGGGAATGGGAAGGGGCTGGTGAGGAATCAAAGTGGAGGCAGGGAACAGGTGGGGAAGCTTTTAGAATAACTCAGGTGAGCAATGAGGAGCAATGAGTGTTGACTCCAAGTAGATGAGGAAACATGGAGCTGTGGGAGAGGGTGCAGGACGGTGAGGGGGCTGTTAAGTGTGAATAAGGGCATGCAGGAGATTGGGGTTCCTGATGGCTGAATCAGTGGGTGAGATGGGGACCCCCCAGGGAGAGCAGGTCTCTGGGAGGTGACAAATTTGCTCCTGGCTGTGCCCAATGTGGCCTGTGTGGTGGCATGTCCAGTGGAGAGGCCTCATGTGCGACTAGACATATCACCCGGGCTAAGGAGACCACCCCCAATCCCCACTAGGTGACTTGCTAGTTGCAAATACAGGAAATTCACCACTTCCAACACCTGCACACTTCCATGTGGAGTAACCCCATTCCACCATGGGAATCTCAGTGCCCACCCAGCCTGGCCAGCCCCCACTGCCATTTGCCCCCAATGACACGGATTCTCACAGAACCTCACATGCAGGGCTGCTCAGCATCATTTCTTCTCGGCCCACGTCCAGCTAGAGCCCTGATCTCAAACCTGGAACTGAGGTGCAGCCAGAACCCCCAAAGCCCCAAGGGGGGCACTGTTCACGGACAGCAAAGCTGGCCCTGCTGGGCCTTGGCTCTCGCAGAGCCAAATTTTTGGATCTAATTACACTGAAGAGAAGTTTGCCCTGCCAGGGTCCTAGGGTGGAGGAGACGAAGGGTAAGAACTCCTGGGATTTGGTTCAATGGTGCAAATGCTTTAATAAGGACAGGGTTCTGGAAGGGAGGAGAGAAGGGGGCTCTCAAACGTTAGTGTCCAGTATGGTAGTTCCTAAAATAATTAAACAAGGAATTACCACATGATTGATCTGGCAATCCAATTCTGGGTACTTATCCAACAGAAGTGAAAGCAGGAACTGAAGAAGTATTTGCACACCCACTTTCATAGCAGCATTATTCACAACAGACAAGAGGTGGAAACAATCAGTGTCCATCAACAGATACATAGATAAAATGTGGTCCATACATACAATGGAATATTATTCAGCTTTAAAAGGAAGGACATCCTGACACCTGCTACACCATGGATGAACCTGGAGGACATTGTGCTCAGTGAAATAAGCCAGTCACAGGGCAAATGCTGTGATTCCACGCATATAAGCTCCCTAGAGTAGTCAGTCATAGATACAGAAAGTAGAAAGCTTGCAGAGGCTGGAGGGAAGAGAATGGGGAGTTAGTGTGTGATGGGTAGGGAGTTTCAGTTTGGGAAGATGAAAAGGTTTCAGGAGATGGATGGTGGTGATGGTTGCACACTTAAAAATGGTTAAAATGGTAAATTTTGTGTTATATGTATTTATCACAATTTAAAAAATAAAATAAACAATGCTCCTTTGTAAAAACAAGTATATAGCACATATTAGATGCTCATCCAATGCTTGTCCTCTGCCATTCTCACCCTTACCCTCAGGGCACAGAAGCAACCAACAAGAGCCAGGAGCACAGGGCTCAGTGCTCACTAGCCAATGACAATGGCCAAGCTCTCAGCCTTTCTGAGTTTGTGTGTGGACAGGGGGGATTCTTCCAGCTCAGCCATTCTCTGGATTCAGTCCTTGTCCCTAAGCCTGTCGACCTAGGAGGCCAGTATGCAAAAGTGAGCATGACACAGGCTTTGCACAGGATCAGTAAGATCCAAAGATTTGCTGGAGTGGATATAAATAGCCCCTAAGCTCCTGGCCTCCACCCTAAGCTCCTGGCCTCCACTGCTGAGCCTGGCTGGTGAGCCTGAGGGGCCAAGGGAGCCCCAGCAAGCCTACTCCACAGAGCCCAGCAGCAGGGCTGCATTCACCTCTGTTTGTCGGGCCTCGGGTTCTGGCTTTATTCCAAACCCCTAGCTCGCTGCCTGCCACCGTTTCTCTTTTAAAACTCAAATTGGTTTTTAAATCAAAACAGAATCACCAGGAGGCCCTTCTCCTGCCTGTGAAGGCATCTGGTTTGATGGGTAAGCACTTGATTGAGGAGAGGAGGGCTGCGAGCACACCTTTCGCGCAGGGGAAGGGGCAGAGCTGGAAGCAAACAGTGAAAGCACACCACTTTTCTGCGTTCCTGATCTGGGACATGGGTCTTAGTCTTGCTTTCCTCCGATTCCTCTACGATTCTCATTAGTCTCAAAATCAGCCTGTGGATACCTCCAAAACATTTGGTGGAGGCATCATCTGATGGGTGTGTGGCCTCCTTCTCCCCTTCCCCACCAAACTGGCACCCCCTGACAACTGACCTGGCCTCTCTCTGCTCCAGTGTAGCCTTGGCTGGCAGCTGGCATTACGGGCTTAGCAAGTGCTGGTTAGGTAAATGAGAAAATGAATAAATCTGTTACTATTCAACACATGGGAAAGAAAAGGAAGGCAGAGGTGGACAGGTCACATACATACAACTGCCTGCACGTCTCTCAGTCTCTGTCCGCCTCTGTCCCTCCGGATCTCTTGCCTCTTCCTACACCTTCTCTGTCAGTGTCTGTCTGTATCTCTCCCATCAGTGCAGCTAAGAGCAGAAGGACCAGAGGGCTGTCAGCTAACACTGTGCTGCCCTGTCTTCCCCTAGGAAGGGGGCAGGTACACCAATTCCAGACTCCAAAGGAGTGGCCCAGGCCCTGAAGGTCTGGCCAGGTGTCCACTGCTCCACTGTCCACAGCAGCGGTATCCTGACCTCTCCTTTTCCCTAGCTGAGCAGCTGCAGCTGCTCTTCCCCTAAGGGGACCCTGCCACCCCAGGCCCCTTGCTGGGCAGAACTCCCACCCCAGATGGTGCTCTCTCTGTCCAAGACATTCACCACCCACTGAGGGTCAGGGTCCAGGGATCTCAGCCAACTCTACACCTCTGTACCTCACACTGTGTGAAATAACTGACCCTCATCGTGGAGTGATTAAACTCAGCAACTATCCAACACCAAAGGCCCCAGGGGTGTGGTCAAACCACCCTCTTTGTAACCTTAGGACTGACCAAGAGGGACCAAGTCCAAATCTCCCAGCACAGACTTACACAGTGCTATTCTCATGTAAGTCCGGGGGCGGGCAGTCTCCCAGCCCAGACTTACACAGTGTTATTCTCATGTAAGTCCGGGGGCGGGCAGTCTCCCAGCACAGACTTACACAGTGCTATTCTCATGTAAGTCCGGGGGCGGGCAGTCTCCCAGCCCAGACTTACACAGTGTTATTCTCATGTAAGTCCGGGGGCGGGCAGTCTCCCAGCACAGACTTACACAGTGTTATTCTCATGTAAGTCCAGGAGTGGACAGTCACGCTCCCCCAGGTTGTCAATACCCGGGCTCCTTCCAGCTCCCTGACCTCCCCTCTCTGTGGTGCAGCCTTGTCCTCACAAACCAAAGGGCTGCCCCAGGTTCTCATTCCAACCAACAGAGCAGAGGAGCAAGGGCAAAGGACCCACCTCTCCTTTTAAAGGCGCTTCCTGGAAGCTGCACACCACACTCCCGTTGACCTCTTATTGGCCAGAGCAGAGTCACATGTCCATCTGAGTACCAGGGAGGCTGAGAAATGCAGTCTTTATTCTGGTTGGCCTCATGGACATATTAAAAGACAAATTTTTAAAAAACACACAAAAACAAAAGTTTTAATGTTAAAGAAAAAGAGCGAAGCAGATACTGGGAGGCAGCTGTCTGGGTCATGCACCCACCCTATCTAGGTCAGGGGCCATCCTTTTTCACCTCCGAGACCCAATTTACTACTTTCCCCACAACCTCCAGAAGAATGAGGGCTAAGAATCACTACAGAGTGTGCACTCCTGCAGCAGTGCTGCACTTCCTTCTGGATTTGCCCCACAGGAGGAGCTCCATTCTCTGTGCTTATGCCCACTTTCCAGACGCGGAATGTCCCTTACTGCTCAGGTGGAGCCAGAAGTCAGACCCAGATCCAGATATTTTTATTAACCAAACTGCGCTTGGTAAATTGAGGCAGGAGAGGTGGCAGTGTTCAACCCAAGCCCCACAGCCTTGACATTCCTTTCCCTGGAGTTGTCTCAACCTCAGAAAATATCCAGGGACCCAGTGCAGGTCTGACAGCACCAACACTGGCCTTTCTCTGACCGGGCAGAGCTCATCCCACAGGCCCTGTGAAGTCCCCGGCCTGGGGACTTTCCCATCAAACCAGGGGACTCCCAGCGAGCCAAGCAGCCACCAGCTCTTGGGGGACAGGTGATCTGTTTCAATCGAATTAAAGCAAAGGAGAACCATTCAGGGAGAAACAATATTGTAAGTTTCAGCCACAGCTATCACTTTGAGAAGAAATCAAAAGCCAACCCCATCCTAGAGAGACAGAAGTAGAACTCAGAATGTGGGTCCCTGAAAAGGGGTACTGGCATTATTAAGGGCTCGCACTCCCTCCAGACGCTCTCCCTACCAGCCTGGGCAGGCTTTCCTCACAGCCCCCTGCACAGGGGAGAGTCCAGGGCTGTCAGCTTTCCCACCAGGCAGTAGGGATCTCTCCCGTTCTTTCCCTGCACACATCTGCACATACAAGGCTCTGTACACGCTTATTGGGTTAGACCTGCAGCGCCAACTCAATGGGGAGATAAAAGATACCAGCTTTTACACTAAAAAGTCCATGAAGAGAAAATAAAAGCTGCCTTCTCATCCCTCTGCTCCCCTCCAGCTGAGGGGTCAGGACTTTTGGCATCTGGTGAATAAAAATTTGGGGGCAGAGTCAGCACATTTCTTACATAAGAGAGCTGTTCCCACAACCACTGTTCCAGGCCATCCACACCTCTCCTCCTGGCCTAGAGCTTTCAGGTTTGTGGGCAGACGACAGAGAAGGGGCTTGCAGAGTCCTGTCTATGAGGAGCCTTCACATGCCATGTCCAGCCCACTGCTAGCAGGAGCACCCTCCCCAGTGGCCACAGAAACAAAGAGAGGGGCATGTAGGCACCGGGCATGGCACAGTCAAGGTAACGCAGACAGGAGACCCCTGGAGGGACCAGGGCTGCAAACATAAATATAAAGAAAAGGCTTATTCTAATGAGTATCAAAATCATGGAAAGTTCTGAGATGGTAGCCAATCCTTACAGGAAATATGGGGTTTCTAGAGGCAGGAATAGAAGGTGTGGGAAGGGCACTCTAGGCAGAGGGAACAGCATGAGCAAAGTCACTGGAGTGTGAAAATGGCATGTGTCTGGAGTGAGTGGCAGTAAGAGTAAATGCAGCCTCCTGGCCACCCACCCAGGACAGGTTCTAAGCAAAAACAGTGCTTTCAGGAAACACCTATGTCTGCAAAGGAGAAGTGAGAAGAGGAAAAAGCACACTCCCTGCTTGCTCACCTTGCAGCCCTGGGGCTCAGCTCACTCTGCTCAACTCTTCCACACCACAGGTCGTGGCCTCTGGGATTCGGGATTCACCTGAGGGCCCTGGCAGAAAAGGAATGAGACTGTGGGGTGCCTACCCGCTCCTGGCAGATCGCCTGCCTCCCCCAGGCAGGAGTGATGCTGCTAATACTAGCCATAATGTTGGGAGAGAAGGCAGAAATGAGGATGCAGCATCATTTACTGCTCTTAATCACTGCAGTTATCAAAATACACCCGCAGCCCTGATTTCCTCCAGACCCCCGTCTCCTCCCTGGATGCTTTGGCTGCTTTGCTGTATGGCAGGAGTTCACAAAAGAGCTCAGAGAAGGGGATGCAGAGAATGAGCCAGTGGTCCCCAGGAAGTGGGTGGGGGATGTGGGCCAGCTCCACCCCCCAGCGCAGCCCCTGGTCAGGTCACAGGCCTGGGAGGTATTCCCAGCTCAGGGTGCTGGTCTCCTAAAGAACTATGGGAGAATACCCTTCAGACAACAGCCACCCACAGAAAGTTACCTGGCACCAAAAGGTCACCACAGAGGGGCAGGGCAGGCTGCCACATTCCACATAGAGGCAAAAACTGGGCCCACCTGCAGGTAAGCCCTGCCCCGCCCAAGACTTTGTTAGCTTGAGGTGGGGAATGTGACACATGGCCTGTGGTGGGTTAAAGACAGCTGTTCATCCTCACTCCTCCTCCCACTGAGAGTGGAGTCTAATTCTAATCTGGCCTTGGGATCCACTTGACCAACAGGATGTGGTGGGAGCGACCCCCAAGATTCCCAAAGTCTAGTCACAAGAAGCCTCCCATTTCCCACTCGCCCTGGGGTCCCTGGGTCACCACCTAAGAAGCCCGACGCCCTGAGACCCCTAGGCCAGAGAGGCCACATGTAGACACTCCAGTAGGCAGTCCCAGCTTTGCCTAGCCTTCCAGACATACTAGTATCCACAAGTTCCCAGACATGTAATGAAGCCAATTTGGATCCTCCAGACCAGCCCACCCACTATTTGAATACCACTGAGTAACTGACAACAAAGAGAAGACTCAACACTGAAGCCCTGCCCAGCCCTGATGGCAGACTCTCAAGATACAAAGGGTGGTTGGTTGAAGCCTCTAGGTTTTAGTTTGTTACACAGCCAAGGTACCCAAAGAATTTAGAGTGACTGCTAGACTGAGCCATTCATTCATTTATTCATTTACTTGTTCATTCATTTGTTCTTTCATTCAACACATATTCAGGTCCCCTGCAGTGGTTCTCAACCTCTGGCCCTTTAAATACAGTTCCTCATGTTGTGACCCAACCATAAAATTATTTTCGTTGCTACTTCATAACTGTAATGTTGCTACTGTTATGAATTGTAATGTAAATATCTGATATGCAGAATGGTCTTAGGCGACCCCTGTGAAAGGGTCATTCGACCGCCAAAGGGGTTGCGACCCACAGGTTGAGAACCGCTGCCTTATAGGAACAGCAAAGACAAATAATTCATTTTCTTTGTCCCTGAGGGAGCTCTGGGCTGGTTCCTCATTGCCCACTCAGCTTGTCTGGGTCCATACCCATGCACCTGTATTCCTGTTTAGCAGCTTTCTCCCCTGGGACCTGCCACTTCTGGTCTCTACTCCCAACATTCCCATCCAGCTCCTGCCCCTGCCTTCATTCTCTCTGGGCAATGAGGATATGTGGGATGTTCTGTCTCCTGGACAGGTTTTATTATACTCTAAAAAGTCCCCTGTAAAGAGGTATGAGGGCTAGAAAACCTATTTGAAGAAATAATGTCAGAAAACTTCCCTGATGTAGGGAAGAAAGAAGTCACACAAGCACAGAGAGTCCCAAACAAGATGAATCCAAAAAGACCCACATCAAGACACGTCATAATTATGATGGCAACTGTTCAGGACAAAGAGAGAATCTTAAAGGCTGCAAGAGAGAGACAGAAAGTTACATACAAGGGATCTCCCATTAGATTATCAAATGATTTCTCAACAGAAACACATCAGGCCAGAAATAAAATGGAAGGAAACTTACCAAGTGATGCAAAGCAAGGGATTGAATCCAAAAATACTCTATCTAGCAAGGCTATCATTCAAAATCGAAGGGGAAAAAAGGAGCGTCACAGAAAAAAAAAAAAAAAAGCTAAGGGAGTTTATTACTACCAAGCCAGCAATGCAAGAAATACTAAAGGGACTGCTGTAAAAAGAAGAAATAAAAAGGGAAGATAGAATACAGGCACAAAAAATAAAAATGGCTACAAACAAGTACCTTTCAATAATAACTTTAAACGTAAAC
>NW_005372150.1:583738-591123 GCF_000412655.1 Myotis brandtii
CTTTAATACACCACTGACATCACTGGATAAATCATCTAGACAAAAAAATCAGCAAAGAAACAGCAATCCTAAGTGACTCACTAGATCAGATGGACTTAATTGACATCTTCAGAACATGTCACCCCAATGCCACAGAATATACGTTCTTCTCAAGTGCACATGAGACATTTTCAAAGATAGACCACATATTGGGTCACAGGCAAAGTCTCTCAAAATACAGGAAGATTGAAATCAAGTCAAGCATTTTCTCAGACCACAATGGCATAATATTAGAAATAAACTACAATAACAACAATCAAAAGAATTCAAACACTTAGAAGCTGAATACCATTCTATTAAACAATGACTGGGTTACCAAAGAGATCAAAGAAGAAATTAAAAACATCCTGGAAATGAATGACAATGAAAACACAACAATCCAAAATCTATGGGACACAACAAAAGCAGTCCTGAGAGGGGAGTTTATAGCTCTACAGGCCTACCTCAAAAAACAAGAAAAAATGGTAGTAAATCATCCAACTCTACAACTTAAAGAATTAGAAAGAGAGCAACAAGAAAAGCACAGAGTGAGCAGAAGGAAGGAGATAATAAAGATCAGAGCAGAAATAAATGACATAGAGACCAAAAAAACAATACAAAAGATCAATGAAACCAAGAGCTGGTTCTTTGAAAGGATAAACAAGATTGATGAACCTCTATTTAGGCTCACCAAGAAGCAAAGAAAGAGGATCCGAATAAACAAAATCAGAAATAAAAGAGGCGAAATAACAACAGACCCCACAGAATTACAAAGGATTGTTAAAAAATACTATGAACAACTCGACTCCAACAAACTAGACAACCTGGAGCAAATGGACATATTCCTAGAAAATACAACCTTCCAGAAATCAATCAGGACAAATCTAAAAATCTCAATAGGCCAATGACTATGGAAGAAATTGAAGCAAGCATCAAAAAGCTTCCAGCAAACAAAAGCCCAGGACCAGACGGCTTCACAGGGGAGTTTTACCAAACATTCAAGGAAGAACTAAAACCTATCCTCCTCAGACTATTCAAAAAAATTCAAGAGGAAGGAACACTTCCAAGCTCATTCTATGAAGCCAGCATCACCCTAATACCAAAACCAGGTAAAGACAACACAATGAAAGAGAATTACAGGCCAATATCCCTCATGAACATAGATGCCAAAATCCTCAACAAAATCTTAGCAAATCGGATCCAACAGTACATCAGAAAGATCATACACCATGACCAAGTAGGATTTATCCCAGGAATGCAAGGATGGTACAACATCCGTAAATCAATAAACGTAATACATCACATAAACAAATTGAAAGAAAAAAACCACATGGTCATATCAATTGATGCAGAAAAAGCATTCGACAAAATCCAACACCCATTTTTGATAAAAACTCTCAGCAAGGTGGGAATAGAAGGATCATACCTCAACATAATAAAAGCCATATATGACAAACCCACAGCCAACATCATACTCAATGGACAAAAACTAACACCATTTCCCCTAAAAACAGGAACAAGACAGGGATGCCCACTCTCACCACTCCTGTTCAACATAGTACTGGAAGTATTAGCCAATGCAATTAGACAAGAAGAAGAAATAAAAGGCATCCAAATTGGAAAAGAGGAAGTAAAACTGTCCTTATTTGCAGACGACATGATATTATACATACAAAACCCTAGAGACTCCATCAAAAAACTACTAGACTTAATACATGAATTTGGCAATGTAGCAGGATACAAAATTAACCCCAAGAAATCTGAGGCATTTCTATACACCAATAGTGAACTTTCAGAAAGAGAGATTATAAAAACAATCCCATTTACCATCGCACCAAAAAAATTAAGCTACCTAGGAATAAACTTAACTAAAGAGGTAAAAGACCTCTACTCAGAAAACTACAGGACGTTGAAAAAAGAGATAGAGGAAGACATAAAGAGATGGAAGAACATACCATGTTCTTGGATTGGTAGAATCAACATCATTAAAATGTCCATACTACCCAAAGCAATCTATAAATTCAACGCACTTCCCATTAAAATACCAATGGCCTACTTCAAAGATCTAGAACGAACTCTCCAAAAATTCATCTGGAATAAAAAAAGACCCCGAATAGCTGCAGCGATCCTGAGAAAGAACAAAGTAGGTGGGATCTCAATGCCAGATATCAAGCTGTATTACAAAGCCACTGTTCTCAAAACTGCCTGGTACTGGCACAAGAACAGACATATAGATCAATGGAATAGAATAGAGAGCCCAGAAATCAGCCCCAACCAATACGCTCAATTAATATTTGACAAAGGAGGCAAGAACATACAATGGAGTCAAGACAGTCTCTTCAATAAATGGTGCTGGGAAAATTGGACAGATACATGCAAGAAAATGAAACTAGACCACCAACTTACACCATACACAAAAATAAACTCAAACTCAATACCAGATATCAAGCTGTATTCCAAAGCCACTGTTGTCAAACTGCCTGGTACTGGCACAAGAACAGACATATAGATCAATGGAATAGAATAGAGAACCCAGAATTTGATCCAAACAACTATGCTCAATATTTGACAAAGGAGGCAAGTACAATGGAGTCAAGACAGTCTCTTCAATAAATGGTGTTGGGAAAATTGGACAGATACATGCAAAAAAAATGAAACTAGACCGCCAACTTACACCACACACAACAATAAACTCAAAATGGATAAAGGACTTAAATGTACGACACGAAACCATAAAAATTCTAGAAGAATCCAAAGGCAACAAAATCTCAGACATATGCCAAAGCAATTTCTTCACTGATACAGCTCCTAGGGCAGTTGAAACTAAAGAGAAAATGAACAAATGGGACTACATCAAAATAAAAAGCTTCTGCACAGCAAAAGAAACCATCAACAAAACAACAAGAAAACCCACTGCGTGGGAAAACATATTTGCCAACGTCATATCTGATAAGGGCCTAATCTCCAAAATTTATAGGGAACTCATACAACTTAACAAAAAGAAGATAAACAATCCAATCAAAAAATGGGCAAAGGATCTAAATAGACACCTTTCAAAAGAGGACATTCAGAAAGCCAAGAGACATATGAAAACATGCTCAAAGTCACTAATCATTCGAGAGATGCAAATCAAAACAACAATGAGGTACCATCTCACACCTGTCAGAATGGCTATCATCAACAAATCAACAAACGACAAGTGCTGGAGAGGATGTGGAGAAAAAGGAACACTTGTGCACTGAGGGAAGGTAGGGGAGGGTTGGGGGAAAAGGGAGAGATCAACCAAAGGACTTGTATGCATGCATATAAGCCTAACCAATGGACAGAGACACCAGGGGGTGAGGGCATGAGTGAGGGGGATGGGGGGGGCGCAATGGGGTGATAAGGACACATATATAATGATTTAATCAATAAAGAAAAAAATAAAATAAAATAAGAAGTCTCCTGTATATTAATACAACAAGAAAACAAAAATCTTGCACTAGAAAATATCTATTTAACACAAAAGAAGGTAGAAAGGAAGAGGTAGAGGAAGAAAAAAGACATTACACATAAAGAAAATAAATAACAAAGTTGCAGCTATAAATCTTACCTATCAACAATTATCCTATCTAATAATAGACAAAGATGCAAATTGACTGTACCTTCGCTACGCCCACCATTGGCTAATCAGAGCAATATGCAAATTAACCGCCAACAAAGACAGTGGCTAATTTGCATATACTGGCTGGGAGCGAAGACTGAAGACACCGTAGAAGGAAGCCAAGCAACGGAGCTGAGGTAGTGGAGACGGGCGGGAGAGAAGCGGCAGAGACGGGCGGGGTAGGAGCGGTAGAGAAGCGCGGGGTAGGAGCGGTAGAGAAGCGCGGGGTAGGAGCGGTAGAGAAGCGCGGGGTAGGAGCGGTAGAGAAGCGCGGGGTAGGAGCGGTAGAGAAGCGCGGGGTAGGAGCGGCAGAGAAGCACGGGGTAGGAGCGGTAGAGAAGCGTGGGGTAGGAGCGGCAGAGAAGGGCGGGATAGGAGCGGTAGAGATGGGCGGGGTAGGAGCAGCAGAGACTGGAGTGAAAGCCCTCTTCTTGCAGGAATCTTCCTGCAACAGGCCTCTAGTATTAAATATAAGTTGGTTAAACACTACAATGAAAAAGCAGAAACTGGCAGAATAGTTTAAAAAACACATTATCCAACTACATGCTGTCTACAAGAGACTCACTTTAGACTCAAAGATATAAATAGGTTAACAATAAAAGGGTGGGAAATGTATATCATACAAATAGTAAACAAATAGAGTTGGAGTGTTTATACTGATATCAGACAAAATAGACTTTAAGACATAATTTGTTACTAGAGTTAGAAGAGGACAGTTTATAAGGATAAAAGGGTCAATCCATCAAGAAAACATAATAATTATAAGATACATGCACCAAACAAACAGAACGGTGAAATATACGGATGGGCAAAAGTTGGTTTACAGTTGTGAAACACAGTGTTTATTCTTGTATTATTATTTATTATTGCATTGTCTTTTTCCATATCAAAAACTGTAAACCTACTTTTGCTTAACCCTGTATATGAAGCAAAAACTGACAGAAATAAAAGATGAAGTAGACAATTCGACAATAATAATTGGAGACATCAACACCACAATTTCAATAGACAGAACTGGACAGAAGATCAACAAGAAAATTGATGACTTGAACAGCACTATAAATCAAGCAGACCTAACAGACATGCACGGAACACTGAACCCACATTCTTCTCAGGTGTACTTGGAAAATTCTCCAGGATAGATCATATTTTAGACCTTAAAGTGAGCCTCAAAACATTTAAAATAACTGTAACCATAAAAGTATATTCTCTAAATACAATGGACTGAAATTTAAGAGGTCCCTTAAAAATGTCTAGACAGCAGTTCTCATGAGAATATGCTAGGCTCATGCTTGCTCAAACTATAACCTTCCCCACCACCCTGGATTCTCTGTGCCTCTGTTTCCCCATCTGTACAATTGGGATAAGAATGGGATCTACCAAAGACAACACAATGAAAGAGAATTACAGGCCAATATCCCTCATGAACATAGATGCCAAAATCCTCAACAAAATTCTAGCAAATCGGATCCAGCAGTACATCAGAAAGATCATACACCATGACCAAGTAGGATTTATCCCAGGGATGCAAGGATGGTACAATATCCGCAAATCAATAAACGTGATACATCACATAAACAAATTGAAAGAAAAAAACCACATGGTCATATCAATTGATGCAGAAAAAGCATTTGACAAAATCCAACACCCATTTTTGATAAAAACTCTCAGCAAGGTGGGAGTAGAAGGATCATACCTCAACATAATAAAAGCCATATATGACAAACCCACAGCCAACATCATACTCAATGGACAAAAACTAACACCATTTCCCCTAAAAACAGGAACAAGACAGGGATGCCCACTCTCACCACTCCTCTTCAACATAGTCCTGGAAGTATTAGCCATTGCAATTAGACAAGAAGAAGAAATAAAAGGCATCCAAATTGGAAAAGAGGAAGTAAAACTGTCCTTATTTGCAGATGACATGATATTATACTTAAAAAACCCTAAAGACTCCATCAAAAAACTATTAGACTTAATAAAAGAATTCGGCAATGTAGCAGGATACAGAATTAACGCCAAGAAATCTATGGCATTTCTATACACCAATAGTGAACTTGCAGAAAGAGAGACTAAAAAAGCAATCCCATTTACCATCTCACCAAAAAAATTAAGCTACCTAGGAATAAACTTAACTAAAGAGGTAAAAGACCTCTACTCAGAAAACTACAGGACGTTGAAAAAAGAGATAGAGGAAGACATAAAGAGATGGAAGAACATACCATGTTCTTGGATTGGTAGAATCAACATCATTAAAATGTCCATACTGCCCAAAGCAATCTATAAATTCAACGCACTTCCCATTAAAATACCAATGGCCTACTTCAAAGATCTAGAACGAACTCTCCAAAAATTCATCTGGAACAAAAAACGACCCCGAATAGCTGCAGCGATCCTGAGAAAGAACAAAGTAGGTGGGATCTCAATACCAGATATCAAGCTGTATTACAAAGCCACTGTTCTCAAAACTGCCTGGTACTGGCACAAGAACAGACATATAGATCAATGGAATAGAATAGAGAGCCCAGAAATCAGCCCCAACCAATACGCTCAATTAATATTTGACAAAGGAGGCAAGAACATACAATGGAGTCAAGACAGTCTCTTCAATAAATGGTGCTGGGAAAATTGGACAGATACATGCAAGAAAATGAAACTAGACCACCAACTTACACCATACACAAAAATAAACTCAAAATGGATAAAGGACTTAAATATACGACCGGAAACCATAAAAATACTAGAAGAATCCAAAGGCAACAAAATCTCAGACCTATGCCGAAGCAATTTCTTCACCGATACAGATCCTAGGGCATTGGAAACTAAAGAGAAAATAAACAAATGGGACTACATCAAAATAAAAAGTTTCTGCACAGCAAAAGAAACCATCAACAAAACAACAAGAAAGCCCACTACATGGGAGAACATATTTGCCAACATTATATCTGATAAGGGCCTAATCTCCAACATTTATAGGGAACTCATACAACTTAACAAAAGGAAGATAAACAATCCAATCAAAAAATGGGCAAAGGACCTAAATAGACACCTTTCAAAAGAGGACATTCAGAAAGCCAAGAGACATATGAAAACATGCTCAAAGTCACTAATCATCCGAGAGATGCAAATCAAAACAACAATGAGGTACCATCTCACACCTGTCAGAATGGCTATCATCAACAAATCAACAAACGACAAGTGCTGGAGAGGATGTGGAGAAAAAGGAACACTTGTGCACTGCTGGTGGGAATGCAGACTGGTGCAGCCACTATGGAAGACAGTATGGAGTTTCCTCAAAAAACTGGAAATGGAACTCCCATTTGACCCTGTGATCCCACTTCTAGGAATATATCCCAAGAAACCAAAAACACCAATCAGAAAGGATATATGCACCCCTATGTTCATAGCAGCACAATTCACCATAGCTAAGATTTGGAAACAGCCTAAGTGCCCATCAGTAGATGAATGGATTAGAAAACTGTGGTACATCTACACGATGGAATACTATGCTGCTGTAAAAAAGAAGGAACTCTTACCATTTGCAACAGCATGGATGGAACTGGAGAGCATTATGCTAAGTGAAATAAGCCAGTCAATGAAGGAAAAATACCACATGATCTCACTCATTCATGGATAATAGAGACCATTATAAACTTTTGAACAATAATAGATACAGAGGCAGAGCTGCCTCAAACTGATTGTCAAACGGCAGCGGGAAGGC
>NW_005372150.1:591144-599886 GCF_000412655.1 Myotis brandtii
ATATTTCTGGCTCTCTATCCCTCTCCCTTCCTCTCTGTAAAAAATCAATAAAATATATATATATATATAAAAAAAAGAATGGGATCTACCTCACAGAGTTGTAGCAAATGTTTACATGAAACTAGTCAATCATCACAGTTATTATTACTCATTATCAATGAAGGGTGGTCAAACAATCCCTCACATTTCATCTCTGGGTGAGGAGATATTCTCTCATACACACCTTTGCTCTCACTGTTTAACTTGGTCTTCACTGCAGCCCTTCAGGATTTGTCAAACAAGGGAGTTGGTGGTGGTAAGACCCCAGTACAGTGGCATCTATTGAATCCTTAGCCCAGTGCCTGGTTCACAAGAAATGCCAGAGAGTGTAGGTCAGCCTACACATGGGAATTGAATGGGTGGTCAGAGTTACCCTGGACATTCCTTTTAACAGAGGATTTTTATGCACCTAGAAGTTTGATAACTGCTGAGCTGGGTGGAAGTAAAGCCTCAAAGAAGTCTAGACAGAGCTGTGAGGCTGTAGTGGGCTCTGCTTTATTGTGGAGAGCCCTCCATTCTGTTTTTAATAACATTAAGTCTCCACAACTTTCTACATGTGAAGAAGCTATAACTGAAGTTTAAAGAGATTATGACAGCACGTGTTACAAGGCTTGATTCAAAATCAGCTGCACTAGATGTGCAGAAAGATGAGTGGTAGATAGGTAATAGGTGTATGCTGAAACCCAAGTCCAAACCCCATGACTTTTCTCTAACATCAAATTTCTTCTCAACCTAGAAAGAGGGAACAGTGATAGAAGCTAGTAAGAATGAGGAATACTCTGCATTTATATATTAAGAATATAATCCTCACAACCCCTTTATGGAAAAAGTGATGTTTATAGGTGAGAAAACTGAGATACAGAGAGGTTAACTGGCCAGAGAAGACAGAGCAGGTACGTGGTAGAGGGAGTATTGTGGCCACAGAATGCGTGTCCTGACCATTGCCACAGTCCACGTACTACATACATGTGTACCCAGACCAGGAACCATCTAGAATCCCCGGGCACCTGGGGAAAGTGGGCATCCCTGCTCGGGCTGCTCCTCCAGAAAGGTGAGTAAACTGGAAGGAGCTGGAGGCAGGGTCCAGGGATGTTGGGTGGTCCTCACTCACTCACCAGTCTAAGAAACGCTGAAGGCAACAAAGACTGACATAGCACATGGAGCTTTCCTCTGGTTAAGCAATGATCTCCTTCCCATCTAGACAGACAGTTGTTGGAGGAAAATATCACATAGGACCCTGTTCCTTTTATCTAAAACCCATTTTCTCCTGTCTGCCTCCACCAGAACTCTAGGGGAGAAAGTCCTAGCATCACCCAAGTCCTGCAGCATCTCCTGCAACTTCCTATTCACTGGTCACCATGTCTCCAGGAGCCAAGTCCTGTCCACACCTAAGTGCAATCACAGCCCTCCTCTGCAATACCATCCTGGGACTCTTGTCTCCCAAAGTCCTTCTGTGCTCACCTTGCCCATCCCTACCTCTGGGTCCCCTCCCACTCCTCTCCCACACTGTCCCCTCACTCACTCTGCTCCACACACACTGGTCTGCTTGCTGTCTCAACCACGCCAGGCACCCCCCCCCCCAGGGCAACCCCAAAAGGGAGACCCAGGCATCACTGTTCCCATTAGAGACAATGAAGCTGAGGCTCAGGAAGGTTCATCTCATAGGCCAAGGGGAGAAAGAAGAGCTGAGACTCCAGGCCAGGACCCCACCAGAATCTTACCCCTGGGTGACAACATGGGCCAGCCACCATTTGCATCCAACTTCAGTCTGTTTAAGGACCCTAGGTCCCATCCCCAAATCTTATCCACACACACACACACACACACACACACACACACACACACACACACTTCCCTAGAAGGGTTCCTAGAGGCTGGACCTAGCACTGAGGCCATCCAGGAAGATAGTGGGTGTCTCCAGCACCTCGTTCCAGCCCCACTGTGTCTGCCATTTCACAGGCATGTTACAAACAATGGGCTCCCACCCACGATGCCCTCAATGGAGGCCCTTCTTACCCTTGGTGAGCCCTATTCACTGTGGTTCAGATGAGGAGGTGCCTTGATTCTCTGCAAATTCAGACCCTCTTCATGCAAGGGTATATGCAGAGCAAACAGGCCATTTAACCAACAAGGGGGAAGGCAGAGCCAGAGGGGGCATAAATGCCAATCCTCCCAAACAGCCATGGGTCAGTCCCAATGTGTCCTGGTGAATGAACTCATGTAGAAAGGCCTCGAGTTGCTTCACCAACAGCTTTCTAGGTGGTTCACATGTTTGGAGTGGGAAATTGGGGCCAACTCAAAGTGGAATGCCCAGCACTGGCTGGGTGCTTGATGCCTGAGAGAGTCCCTTGCCCTGCACAGGTGCACCCACTGCCTGTGACCCCACCATTTCTGAAAAGGAACTCAGGCTCCTGGCATTAAAAAAACTTCTCCAAGGTGACCCCAGAAGGTGACAGGTCAAATTTCAAAATGAAAAACCATAGCTGTGCTTGCATGGGTCATGATACTTAACTTAATTCTGTTTCCTGAAGCCAAAAGTCTGGGTGAGTTGATCATACCACACCTGCAAAGGGCTCCAAACATTGTGCAAAACATTTACACATCAATAAATAGCTCTGAAGCATAACAGTGTGGCGGCAAACTGCATGGACTCTGGAGACAGACACGCCTCACCACTAGGTCACTGTGGGCAAACTGCTTACTTCTCTGAGCCTCAGTTTTCACATCTGAAAAATGGGATGATAAGACAGAGTTGTGGGGGACACAAAGGAGAATGTGCTCAGCACACAGCACCTGGAGCGGGTTCAGTCATTATTGTGGTTTGATTATAATCGAATTGTTCTAAGTGTAGGTACAAAAACTAGGATTTCTATGTTGTTCCTTTGTGAATCTTGCCCAACAAGAAGGAAAACCGAGCATTTCCCAATAAGGGATCAGACAAAGCAACAGCTTCAGAGGATGAGGCTTGTCCCCAGGCTTAATACAGGCGCTAGGCAGGCACCACCCAGGCTGGATATGGGCTCTAGGCAAGCACCCACGCAGGCTAGTCCATGCCTGTTTGGACCTTACCTGGCCCATCATCCCTACTCACAGGCCTGGATGACCATGACATCACCAGCCACCTCAAATATGCCACCTACCTTCTCACCTAACCTTTCACATGCGGTGTTTTCCCTTGCCTTGGTATCATCCTCATCCTCTTGTTCTTCGAGCGCTGGCTCTAATGTCACCTTCTCCAGGAAGCCTCTGTTGACACCTGAGTGGCCATCTTCTTCCTGCTCTGGGTTGCACAATACTTAGCCCCATTTCTTATCCAGGCCCAATTATCTCTGCAACCATCCCTGTACGGGTCTATGTCCCTGTCACATAGTAGAGGCAGTGGGGGAGCTGCCTCAGTCAAGAACAATAATCTTACGTGAGTCACCCAGAAACAGTGAACACAAGGATGTGGAGACAGTGTATGTGCAGTGCTCAGCCTGGCTCCTGGGCCACTCAGGCACTACATAAATATTAGTTCCCCGCCCCCCCCCCACCAACGTGGTCCCAAACACCCTCCAGGATAGACAGACATGTAATAAAGCAAATATTGCAAAACCTTCATTGTAGAACCTGGGGGGTGTTCTGCCTTGTACAATTCTTTCAACTTTTCCATATATTTGAAAACATTTGTAAAAAAAAACATTGGGGGAAAACAATCCTCAAAAGCATTCTCAATATCTTAGCTATTTCTGGCCCTGGAGCTTCCATCCACTGTGTCCTACGATGCCAGGCACCTCCACGATCCCTCCATGTCGCTTCCAGAGCAGGAGCCCTCTCCATCTTACGTGGGAAACACCTCGGAGCTAAGCATGACACCTGGCCTTATTTGTGAAGTCCAAACTGCTGGGAGGTGGCTGAGGCAGAACGGGACCCTGCAAACACACTGCTGGGGCAGGGCTTAATGGCTCCAGTGTCAGTCACTGGGTGGCCTGGAGGGTCCCCAGAGCAAGGTCAGGCCAGTTGGGGTAGGGGAAGCGTTGAAAAACTCAAGGCTGTAGCTCCTTACCAATCAAAACAAAAGCACAGAGCATTTGTAGTACCTGGTCTGGCACACCCTGCAGAAATGCCAGCCCTGCAGAGGGGACAGGACTCAAACTCCAAAGGCTAAAAATTCCTTCAATGTTGTCACTGGGCCAAGCCTGGTTCACAGTTGAAGCCATTTCAGCCGCAGCCTGGCCTGCATCTGCACTGGGTAGAGGTGGGAAATTCAAGGCCCACAGAATTTCCAGGCCACGACTGTGGCCCTGGACCTCCTCCTAGTCTCATCTGTAGTTTCAATTAGGTCAGTTCACCTTCTCCTAAACCAGTTCTTCCCAAACTCCTGGATGGTCTCTGTGCAATTTTTCAGCTGCTCTGTGGCAACTACAAGGATGACACCTACCCCAATAAGCTCAGAATGGTGCCCTTCCCAAGTCAGAAAAAGCACCGCTTTTTCTTAAACGGACAGAAAGCAAAGAACAAAAAACACAATCAGTTGTCAAAACAATTTCATAGACAAAACAGCTGATACATAGCCATCCAACAGACAAAAAGTGCTGATGCCACAAACTCACACCTTACACTGCCTTCCACCAGGCACAGCCCCACCTCCTCCGGCACCACAGGCTGGACCTGAACACAGAGCGGGAGGCAGAAACATAAACTAGAAACGAGCAGGTCTCAACTTCATTTCACACACAGTGCTGCTCCCTGTGTTTCTCAATCCGAGCTAGATAAGAAGCATTTCATGATGTGTTTTCCAGGTTGTGAGGTAATAATTTGCTTAGCTTGTCAGATGGCTGGGAGAAAGCTTCAGAGAAATACTCTCATCCTGTAGATTCTACCATCTGCTGGAAAAGTAACAACTGCTCACCCTGCTCCCTTGGAATTGAATACATTTTGTCCGAGCAGGACAAGCCTCCAAGAGCATGGTGCAGCTCATTCCTGGCTGAAGGCCATCCTCCCGGCATTGGATACTTGGCTTTATCTTGGCTGGGAGAACAGGAATATGATTTCATGAAAATATGAGCACAGCATTGTCCTCTGCCACCCTCAGGTCAGCCTCTCTGGCCTGCACAGTCCCCACTCTTTGCTAAAAGGGACAGGGAGAAAGATGGTAAGAGCCCTCAGATCTTCAGAACCAGTACTTCCCAGCTACTTCAAAGGATAACACTCTTTCACGGGCCAGGACCCTTCCAAGTACAGCTCCTCCCGCCATTGCTTCCAGTCATCCCTCTTCACTGGCCTCCCTCAAGCTTCCCTCCAAACTGGTGCACAGTCCTCATGGTTAATGTCACCACAGACCCAGGAAGAGGGCTTATTTGTTAAGGTAACAGAGACTGAATCCCACTGGAAACCTCCCCCAGAGTGAGTCACCAGCCCAGAACTTTGGGAAAGTGTTCTCTCTGGGTGATGTGACAGCACTAGAGGGCTGGAGGGGATGAGAAAGTGAGAAGGTTGCTCCACAGAGGCCTCCTCTATGACCTCTTTAGGACACCATTTACTTCTGTCAGAAATTCCGGAATATGAAGTCTAGATGGGATCATCTGGTGCAGTCCTTCCCCCAGCACACTGCCACCTCAGGTGAAGGCAGGGCCTGGCCTTGGTGACAAGATCCTGCGTGGCTGGACAAAAGCCCTGCGTCGGGGGCTTCCTTCCAGCACTAGAGATTGGGACTGGCAGGGCCCCAGGAGGTCATGTGATCACTCCTCAGCATGGTAGGTGGATGAGAGCAGAGGGCCTACACCTGAGCCCCACCTCTGGCTCCACCACTAGCCAGGCGGAGAACGTGAACAAGTCACATAACCTCTCTGAGCTTCAGTTTCAACATCTGTAAAATCAGTGCTCCTGCGCCATACGAGTGACCCGTGCAAAGACCTGGAGCAGGACCCGCATAAAGGATGCCCTCAGCAGATGTGGCTGTCACTCCCAGAGACTTGGTTTTCTATGTTCCTCAACCAGCAATGCCTCCTAGAGTTCAAGCTTTCTAGAGGAAACACGGTGGTCCTCATCAATCGATCCCCTGCTGTCATCCACTTAACAAATATCTACTGAGCACCGACCATGTGTCTAAGCCCCTAGTGGGAGGGGGGCAGTTCTAGAACCATCATTAGAATGTAGCCCATGAAGCACTGGAAATGAATTCTGTCACGAAAAAACAACTTAAATAGCCCGATGTAATCAAAGGCATCCTATTTCTTTCCTGTTATCAGCCTGTTTTCCTCAAAGCTCAGGCACTCATGATCATATCTTTCAGTGGTGGTTGAAAAATGACTTTCTGAGAAAGCATTTAAATGTTTCTGGGCTTAAAAATTCCCCCCATGCCCAGTAATCCTACCCAAGGACTGCTTGGGTGAGGTGGTGCTAAGATGACTGCTGGCCTGTGTGAACCCGTTCAATTGCACCTATCTGTCCCCCAGAGGGACACTCTACTTTTCAGATGTCAGGGCCGTCCTTGTCCAGAGGCAGGAGGAGCAGGACTCCTGTTTCAAGCTGGAGCAGCAAGACTGCTTAGAAAAAGGAAAGCCAGGCCTAGCTTAGCCTGACATGCTCCCTGGACCCTGACCTACAAGGACTCCTGTCTGTAGACAGCAGGGCCTGTGAGAGGCCACTGGCAGTGCCCGATGGTGGGCACTCCAGCGCCAAGGGAAAGTGGAGCAGAGTCCCCCAGCAGGAAGCAGTTCTGAGGCTGTGGCCTTGCCCTGCCTGTCGCCTTGGTGACCTCATGCACAGATGTTCCTGTTTTGATCAAGCATGGTCAACCCCAACCCCACCCCAACTTCTGGACAGCGGTTCTTCATGGTGCCATGTTCCCCACTCCAAGTCTCTGCACCAGGCCCCTGGAGGTCTCGCCATGTTGTCAGGAAGGTCACCTCCTGCCTGTGCTCAGTTGGCCCAAAAGAAATGAGAACCTGGCTGAAGAGGGAAGAACCTGAACAGCATTAAGCACCTGTGGGCCAGTTTCCTCAACACCCATCACTTTCACTCATACTCAGAAACAGTGTGGGAGACAGCTATGATCATCTCTGTTTTGGGGGCATTTTAAAAATCCCAAGGCTAAGAGAAGAAGCATGATGATCACCTGCTGGCAAGTGCCAAGCTGGCCATCAGACCCAAATTTGTCTGCCATCTCCCTTTCTCCATCAGAGCTGTTTATTCTTTTCCTCGCTGCTCTGATCTTTTTTTTTTTTCTTTCATGTTTACATGCACATCACTAATGGCTTTGCATAAAGAAGGCACTTACTAAAAGCTGGCTACTCTCAGGGGATGGGTTATCCCACGCTCCCTAGGCATAAATCACCTTGCTCCGTGGATGACCCGTGGGCACCTCAAATACAGGTGTGGAAAAGTAGCTTTCAGTCCATTCCCCCCCAGGCTGACCCAAACCCCACCGGCCCCCACAAGTCTCCCATGAAGGGAAATGAAGCAGATGCGGGCAGATGAGATCTCAGATGATGACCTGTCAATATGCTGGTGGTCCAAGCTGCCTCTCTGGAGCTTGTTAGAAATGCAGGCTCTCCAGCCTGCCCCAGACCTACAGCCAGAATCTGCATTATAGTACAATCCCTAGGGCCTAGGCACTTTGTGTGCACGTTCAAGTTGAATAAGCTCTCCTGACCTACAACTCGGGTCAGGGACTGTGTTGCCACCATTTCTCTCCAAGGGGATGCTATCATAGGTTCTGGCTGTGTCTCAACTAAGGGAAGCCAGGCTGATACAGGGCTGGGGACTTGTGAAATCCTGCATCTAAGGCCACCGCCAGGATGCCATACTGTGAGGATCTCCATAGCAGGCAGGATTTACTGCCTCTTAGAATCTTCCCATCCTCACACTCTCCTCCTCCAGAGCTAACCCAGAGCCCAGGAACACTGCCCAGAACCCGAGCAGGAAGCAGGGTGGCAGGCAGGGACCCTCTGTCCCATGACTACAGCCTGGCACAGACTCACCTGCGGTGGGGGAGACATGGGATCTCAGAAGAACTTACCTGGACTCCTGGGAATCAGGAGGCCCTCCCCTCCCCTTCACCCACACAGGATTTTGGGATCAGGGTTAACTGCGGACCACCACCTCTCCTCTTCCCAACCACCCCCAACCGTTTTTCTCCTCCCCACCAGTCCACACCATGGAGTGTGGGCTAGGCTCCCAAAGACATACGGACAGAATGGGTATACAGGGCGTGGATGCAGGAACCCCAACCCAGCATCACCCGAAGCCCGCCCACCCCAAGCCCGTTCCATGCCCCGGATTGGTGCCCGGACTTCTGCGGAGAGGGGCTGTGCTCCAGTTTTCAACACCCACCGGAGGTGAGCCAGCAGCCGGCCCGCGGGCTGCGAACTTGCGGGGACGCCAGAGGCCCGCGTGACTGGGCAGTCTCGCCCCTTCACGTCCCCGCATAATCCTCGGTCTGAAATAGCCCGGGTAATGCCGGGATGAGGCAAGCGGGGTATTAACCCAGGGCCGCCAAGGAAGGCTTGGAGGCATCCTGAGGGAGGAGGCAGCATCCCGGGCCGGAGGCAGCTCCGAGTCCCTTCTGGAGGGGCTGAGTCCGAAAGTGACCCGCCCGGTCGAGGGTGGGGGCTGCGCCCGGCGAGTCCCTCCCCACCGGGTCCCGGCGTCTCCGGGGCAGGAATTGAAGCTCCGACACCCAGAGCTCCAGCTCTGCGCCCCAGGCAGTCCCCCGGAGTG
>NW_005372150.1:600964-605472 GCF_000412655.1 Myotis brandtii
GAGCGGCCAGCGCGGGAGGAGGAAGGAGGGAGGGCGCCTCCTGCCGGCCTTGTGCCCCGCGGCGCCCTGTGCCCCGGGGTGCCACTCAACACCACCACTCCTAGCCACTGGGATATATAAATTTAATAAACAAGAAATTAGGGGAAAATTATCTATCTATCTATCTTCAGCCTACGATTTGGGTTTGAATAGAAAAATAATGAATTCGTGCAGACTTGGGAATGTTTAACTGATCCATGTCTACTAAAACGAGGGTTTGTTTTGTAGATGCACACCCAAACAAGTTTTCTAGACTAGCTCTTCCACATTCTACTCAGATGGTGGCTCTACAGCCTCCAAGATGTCCAGGTGGACCAGCTGCTAAGGCCTAGGCATGACCTTCCAAAACTCACACCCTGGGTTCTGGGAACTGATCAGCTTGTAGGACAACGACCCATCTCCACACTGGCATGGAGGTCTTCAGCAGTTCATTTGCCTCTGAGCTTCAGTTTCCACAGCAATAATGTTTTCTATTTCTTAACTTTTAAAACATCTTTATAATTTTCATACTCTAAATTTCTTTGGTACTAAACTTATTTTTCTACTTGACTTGCAGAACTAAATATTTCCATTGTTTCTTATTTTATAGCAAATGCATTTTTAAGAATATAAATTTAACTGTGGGTGAAGCTTTAGCTACATCTCGTAAGTTTCTAAAGCTTTGTAATAATGTATGTTTTGATGGTATAGCTTTTCTTTATTAAGGCTGGCATGACACCTGGTATCCCACACACATGTTTGTTGATATTCCCTCCAACAGCAGGAGAGGATGAGCCCTGTATGCTGAGACCTCAAACCCTCCAGGGGCCCTACACCCTTAATGATATGTTCTGGGCAGGATCTATGGGGAGGGAAAGAATGGCAGTGGGACCATTTAGTGGGATCCTCAAATTCACCCAGGACTCTTTCATCAGAATGAAATTAAACAAACACCATGCTAAAGGAAAACTCTTAACACTTGGCTTTAAACTTGTCCCTCATTAAGAGGCCAGTGATAGTGGTCTAAAAATTAATATATTTATAAATCCTGTAATTATCTTGTGAAAGAACAATTATATTACATCCTATTTGTGTGTATGTATGTAAAAGTGTTCATCACTACAGTTTTTACATTTAAAATATACCAAAGTCTTTGAAAACCAATTCTAATACTTCCTCATTTTATAAATATACCAGGAGCCTCCCCAAAAGGGATGTGGCACAGGCTTCTCTCAAATTTTGGGGGAGACCTGAACCTGGAATCACACATGGGGCCTCTGCCAATGTTGGGAGTGAAGGAAATTCAATTCTAAATCCTGACCCATGAGAGGATATAACCTTAGTAAATATACTAGTATATGCCCCCACTATAGGAGGATCTAAATATATTTTAAAAACTGCTGGAGGACTTTAAAGGAGAGATCAACAACAATACAGTCATAGTAGGGGAGTTTAACACCCCATGAATTCACTGGATAAATCATCCAGACAAAAAATTAGCAAGGAAACAGTGACTCCAGCCGAAACCGGTTTGGCTCAGTGGATAGAGCATTGGCCTGCGGACTCAAGGGTCCCAGGTTCGATCCGGTCAAGGGCATGTACCTTGGTTGCGGGCACATCCCCAGTGGGAGATGTGCAGGAGGCAGCTGATCGATGTTTCTCTCTCATCGATATTTCTAACTCTCTGTCTCTCTCCCTTCCTCTCTGTAAAAAATCAATAAAATATATTAAAAAAAAAAAAAGAAAGAAACAGTGACTCCAAATGACAAACTGGATCAGATGGATTTAATTGACATTTATAGAACATTTATCCCAAAGCTGCAAAATATATATTCTTCTAAAGTGCACATAGGTCATTCTCAAAAATAGACCACCTGCTAGGACACAAAACAAGTATCTACAATTTAAAGAAGATTGAAATCATATCAATCATCTTCTCAGACCACAATGGAATGAAATTAGAAATCAATGACAGTAAAAATACTCAAAAACATCCGAACACATGGAGGCTAAATAGCATGTTATTAAACAATGAATGGGTTACCAATGAGATCAAGAAAAAAGTAAAATACTTCCTGAAAACAAGTGATAATGAGCACACAATTATCAAAAATCTATGGGACACAGCAAAAGCAGTCCTGAGAGGGATGTTCATAGCACTACAGGCCTACCTCAAAGAGCAAGAAAAAATAATAATAAACTATTCAACCCTAAAACTTAAAGAATTAAAGAATAACAAAAAAAGTCCAGTGTAAGTAGAAGGAATGAAATAATAAAGATTAGAGCAGAAATAAAATGACACAGAGGCTAAAAAAACAATACAAAAGATCAATGAAACCAAGAGCTGGTTATTTAAAAAGATAAACAAGATTGATGAACTTCTAGCCAGACTCATCCAGAAACAAAGAGAGAGGACCCAAATAAACAAAATCAGAAACAAAAGAGGTGAAGTAACAATTGACACCACAGAAATACAAAGGATTCTAAGCAAATACAATGAACAACTATATGCCAACAAGCTGGACAATGTGGATGAAATGAACAAACTCCTAGAAAAATACAATCTCCTAAAACTGAATCAGAAAGGATCAGAAAACCTGAGTAGGCCAATAACAGCTGATGAAATAAAAGCAGTAAATCAAAACACTCCCAGCAAATAAAAGCCCTGGTCCAGACGGTTTCACAGGGGAGTTTTACCAGACATTCAAAGAAGAACTAACATCTATCCTCCTCAAACTATTCCAAAAAATCCAAGGGGAAGAAACACTTCCAAACTCTTTTTATGAGGCCAGCATTACCCTAATTCCAAAACCAGGTAAAGACATTACAAAGAAAAAAATTACAGGTCAATATCCTTGATGAACATAGATGCTGAAATCACCAACAAAATATTAGCAAGTTGGATCCAGCAATATATTAAAAGGATCATACACCATAACCAAGTGGGATTTATTTCAGGGATGCAAGGTGGGTACAATATTTGCAAATCAATAAACATGATACCTCACAAAAATCACATGATCATATCAATAGGCAGAGAAAAAGTATTCAACAAAATGCAACACCCATTTTTGATTAAAAAGAACAACAACAACAACTCTCAGTAAAATGGGTTTAGGGGGAGCATATATCAACATAATAAAGGCCATCTATGACAAACCTACAGCAAACATCATACTCAATGAGCAAAAACTAAAACCATTTCCCCTAAGAACAGGAAGAAGACAGGGATGTCCGCTTTCCCTACTCTTATTCAACACAGACTGGAAGTGCTAGCCAGTAAAAGATTTGTACAGAAAACTACAGGACATTGAAAAAAAGAGATAGAGGAAGATATAAACAAGTGGAAGAATATACCGTGTTCATGAATTGGTAGAATTAACATCATTAAAATATCCATATTACCTAAAGCTATCTACAGACTCAATGCAATCCTCATTAAAATACCAACAACATATTTCACAGATCTAGAACAAATACTCCAAAAATTTATAAGGAACCAAAAAGATCCTGAATAGCTGTAGCAATCTTGAGAAAGAAGAACAGAGTTGGAGGAATCACAATACCAGATATTAAGTTATATTACAAAGTTACTGTAATCAAAACCGCCTGGTACTGGCATAAGAACAGGCATATAGATCAATGGAACAGAACAGAGAACCCAGAAATAGACCTACGCCATTACGCTCAATTAATATTAAAAAAGGAGGCAAGAGCATATAATGGAGTCTAGAAATCTATTCAATAAATGGGTTTTGGAAAATTGGACACATACATGCAAAAACATGAAATTAGACCACCAACTTACACCATACACAAGAATAAACTCAAAATGGATAAAAGACTTAAATGTAAGACATGAAACCATAGAAATCCTAGAAGAAACTATAGGCAGCAAAATCTCAGACATCCGTGGTAGCAATATGTTTTCAGATACATTCCTAGGACAAAAGAAACTAAGGAGAAAATAAACAAATGGGACCACATAAAAATAAAAATCTTCTGCACAGCAAAAGAAACCATGGACAAAATGAAAAGGGAGTCCACTGCATGAGAGAACATATTTGGCAACGATACATCTGATAAAGGGTTAATATTCAAAATATACACTAAGTGGCCAGATTATTATGACCACCTGACGTTTGTAGGCAAATTAGCTATAATTTAGTGCTGAAGTTCTAGAGGGCCAGACCATTATAAATAGGGAAGCAGGTTGTTTACCACAACAGTACAAGTGATTTTTTTCTGAAGATATGGGTAAACAACATGATTTAACAGCTTTGAACGTGGAAGATAGATAGATAGATAGATAGATAGATAGATAGATAGATAGATAGATATACTGAGTGGCCAGATTATTATGACCACCCCATTAGTACTTCGTTGGGCCACCTTTTGCCTTCAATACTGCGGCGATTCTTCTTGGCATTGACTCCATGAGATATTGAAAGGTGATGCGAGGAATCTGACACCATGCCTGATGAATAGCA
>NW_005372150.1:605770-610685 GCF_000412655.1 Myotis brandtii
TCATGCTGTTTCCACCAAATTCTCACTCTGCCATCTGCATGATGCAACTGGAAACATGATTCATCAGACCACATGATTTTTTTCCAATGCTCGACTGTCCAATCCTGTGTTCCTGTGCGAATTGGAGACGTTTTATCTTGGTAACTGCAGACAGCAAAGGTGTTCGAACAGGCCTTTGGCTTCCATATCCCATACAATGCAGTGTACAGCTAATTTGCCTACAAACGTCAGGTGGTCATAATAATCTGGCCACTCAGTGTATAAGGAACTCATACAACTTAGCAAAAGGAAGACAAACAATCCAATTAAAAGATGGGCAAAGAACATAAATAGACACTTCTCCAAAGAGGACATACAGATGGTCAAGAGACTTATGAAAAAATGCTGATCATCAGAGAGATGCAAATTAAAATGACAATGAGGTATCACTTCACACTTGTCAGAATAGCTACCATCAACAAATCAACAAATAACAAGTGCTGGCGAGAATGTGGAGAAAAGGGAACCCTAGTACACTGCTGGTGGGAATGCAGACTGGTGCAGCCACTTTGGAAAACACTATGAAGTTTCATCAAAAAATTAAATATGGAACTGCCATTTGACCAGTGATTCCACTTCTAGGAATATAGCCTAAAGAAACCAGAACACCAATCAGAAAGAATGTATGCACCCCTATGTTCATAGCAGCACAATTTATAATAGCTAAGATCTGGATACAGCCCAAGTGCCCATCAGTGGATAGGTAGATAAAAAAGCCATGGTACATTTATACTGTGGAATACTATACAGCAGTAAAAAGGAAAGATCTTTTGCCCTTTGAGACAGCCTAGAGCAGTGGTTCTCAACCTTCTGGCCCTTTAAATACAGTTCCTCATGTTGTGACCCAACCATAAAATTATTTTTGTTGCTACTTCATAACTGTAATGTTGCTACTGTTATGAATCGTAATGTAAATATCTGATATGCAGGATGGTCTTAGGCGACCCCTGTGAAAGGGTCGTCCTTGGCTGCACATTAGAATCACCTGGGAATCTTTTTTAAATCCTGATTTCTGGGCCTCATCCTCCGGAAATTCTGTTTCTTTGTTATGGGGTGGGGCCACCTACCCCATAACAAAGAAACAGAATTTCCGGAGGATGAGGCCCAGAAATCAGGATTTTAAAAAGATTCCCAGGTGATTCTAATGTGCAGCCAAGGTCGAGAACCACTGGCCTAGAGAGACCTAGAGAGTATTATCCTAAATGAAATAATCCAGTCAGAGAAAGAGAAGTATCACATGATCTCATTCATATGTGAAATCTAATAAACAAAATAAACTGATAAACAAAATAGATCCGGAGACATAGAAGCATAGGACAGAATGTGGAATCTCAGAGGGAAGGTGGGGGAGGGTGGGTGGATGGGAAGCAACCAACCAAAGAACTTGTATGCATATTTTCATAACCCATGGACACAGACAATAGGGTGGTGAAGGCCTGAGGTAGGGCTCGGGGGCAGACCAGAAGGAGTCAATGGGGGGAAAAGAGGGACATTCTCTATATAATAAAAGCCCAGCTACCGAACGGCAGAATGACCAAAACGACAGGTCAAACAGTCGCTATGATGCGTACTGACCACCAGGGGGCAGATGCTGAATGCAGGAGCTGCCCCCTGGTGGTCAGTGTGCTCCCACAATGGGAGCATCACTAGGCTGACTGGGATAGGCAGCACTCCCATTGCAGCTGATCCCTGCAGGCCACACCCCCCACCAGTGCACAAATTCCATGCACCAGGCCTCTAGTATATAATATTTTCAACAATCAAGATTTAATTTAAAAAAAAGAAAAAACATCCTGATCTGTGTCAGTGAGAATGGTGAGGAGAAGAGCTGACTGAATGAGGAGAAGGAGTAGCTGGGCCTCCCCTCCTGGGCCACATCTCCATCCCCACCACAGACACCCCCTTTCAGCAGTTCCAGGTTGAAGCTGACTTCACATTTCCATCTCCCCACAGCCTCCTTGCTCTCGTAAATTTGCCACTTCTCCAAGCAGCAAAGGGCTCAGCCGTGTGGATACCGGAGACTTGGGTGGGAGACTTCACCTTTGCCTTTTAAGAGCAATCAGGCCAGGATAGGGCAGATTATGACAATGGGCAGATAGGTGCTGTGGCAGCCTCAGGGGAACTATATGTACACCCTAGAACTTTGATGACCCTATCCTTCAGGGCCCCCTGCCCCCCAAGTTCCCTTAAACAAGCTGAGATATCCACAGAGCATAAGTGGGGAACACTCCCAGGTGGCATGAATGATGGTGAGTTTTTGATCCATTTCTCTGTTGCTTCCAGCTCCTATCATCTTAGTCAATGGGAGAGGTGAGGGGAATGAGCCTCCACTGGTTTGCCGACTGCCTCCCACCTTACTCATTTTCCTTGACCTCCATTCCTGGCACTCTGAGGTATTCCAGTTACAGCCAAATTCCTGGATCTGGGAGTTATAAAAGAGTCTACCACTGGCAATGAGATCACATACAACAGCCTTCACTGCTCACACACTGAGCCATGCCACGACCTTCACAGCGGGGTTCAGGATCTGAAGGAGGGGCCGACACACAAATGAAAATACTATACAAGAAATATGAATTTAGAAGGTATGGTGGGGAGGAGGTGGATCCTCTTTCTTGAAGAGGCACACCGACTTCTGGCCTGATCTGCTATTTATTTACTTGAATACACATTTGCCCTTTAGGAATGCATACAGGCAGATCAAAGGTAGAGTTTGGTAAACAGTGTAAGGATTATCAGGTTAGGAAATTGCCTTGAGCCATTGAGCCCACAGCAGAGCAATATTACGCTGATTTTCAGCCCTGCTGAATATCAAAGTCCATTGGCCTACCAATGTTTTCTTTTCACATTAATATGCTAACTGATGTTTGCTCCTCCTCAAAGAGCATCAGCCAGTCATTCACTGAGGGAATGTTACTGAGCATCAACTGGATCCAGGCTCTGAGGACACCTAGCATGACAGAAAAGGGTCCTGCTCTCTTGGAGTTCTTCTGTGGAGACAGACATTGAAGGGTCATGATGGGTGGACAGTTGCTCAGAAGGACTTGCTCTTGGGTTAATGCTTTGCTGTCACCATCTTGATAATCTTAATTTTTGGACACAGGGCCCCCATTTTCATTTTGCACTGTGCCCCCCAAACCATGAGGCTAGTCCTGGAGGCATGCAGTGGTGTGCTGGTAAACACTGAACAACCAGAAAGAACATCATGTGTAGCATTTGCCACAGTCTGAGGTATAAATACTTCCACCGTGGCTGACAGGACAAGGTGTGGCAGTGGCATATAACAGGTGCTTGGCTTGTTTGAGATTTAATGTAACTCAAACAGGAGTAACAATGGCATCAGGAGAGAATTTCACCTTCAAGTCAAAGAAGCTGAGAGCTGGGAACAAAGCTTCCCACAGGCTAGAGAGTGCTTTCACACCAGCATTTGCTGGGGAAGGATGGCACTAAAATGCCTACATACCTCTGCCTTATAAGCCAGGCTGTGAAGATGGTCCAGCACAGCCTGCCTTTTGCAACACTCTATTGCCACAGCTCAAGTCTTCTTGGCTTTGGTCCCCAGCTCTGGACCCCAGATGTGGTAACTGACCTCTCTTCTGGACAACTGAACTCTTAGCCACCCAGATATCTCTTATGATTACCCCTCACGAGCCTGTGACATAGGAACAACTGGTAGGCAGAGTGGCAGAGGCGGACAGGTAAGGGTAAAGCAGGGTGATTTAACATGGATAACAAAACAAAGCAGTCAAAACAAATTTAGAGGGTCCAATGTAAACAATGTCTCTTCTCTAAATTCCAGCCCTAGTTGGTTTGGCTTAGTGGATAGTGTTCGCCTGCGGACTGAGGGGTTCCAAGTTCAATTCCAGTCAAGGGCACATGCCCAGGTTGTGGGCTTGATCCCCAGTAGGGAGCCTGCAGTAAGCAGCTGATCAACGATTCTCTCTCATCATTGATGTTTCTCCCCGCCCCCCCCCATCTTCCTTTCTCTCAGAAATCAATAAAAATATATTTTAAAAAATAAAAATAAATTCCAGTGCACAGTGAAAGAATTAGAACTCTCAACTGAATGTTGTGGTAGCTGACCAAACTCCCACTTCATGAAGAGGCTCTCACCTTCCACAGGCCAGGCACACTGGCATCACAGGTGAAACGGAGTTTCTCTTGGGAAATTGCCCAGTGCCAATGGCATCTGTCTCACCCAATGTTATGTCACTCACTTCATGGGGCAGCCCTCATTCATGACTGGTCCACTAAGGACCTTATACAAGCGCTGACCCCCTGCCTGAGCTTGGACAGCTCTGCAGTAGGATCCCAGCTCTCATCCATGTCTGGTCCATGTAGGATCTTGTACAAGAGCTGACCCCCCTCCTGAGCTTCCACAATTCTTCAGCAGTATCCCAGCTCTGGAGGTCTTGAGAGGAGCCCAGAGGCCTCTGTTGAGATTGCACCTCAGCCCAGCATCTTCCTCTGCTCACTCCTGCTTCTTCCCTCCTTCACTGGTGCTGGTCCCAAGAGGACTCTCCAATAATGCTCCTACATGCAAACCTCCATCTCAGAAAGTGTCCCTGGGAAACAGCCCAGACACCCTCTTCTCCTGACCCTGTCTTCACACCACTGCTTTTACCTTGTTGTGTTTTATGAGTTTACATGCTGTTTTGTAACTCTAGTTAAGGTCTTCCTGCTTCATATGCAGATAAATTCTAAGCCCTAAAAAAATAAAAAATTGGTTCTTCCAATATTATCTACACTAATAAAAGAGAAACATGCAAATTGGTGTCACTCTGCTACCCTTTCCATTGGCTAATCAGGGCAATATGCAAATTAACTGCCAGCCAAGATGGCGGCCGGCAGCCAGGCAGCTTGAAGCGAACATGAG
>NW_005372150.1:611705-643055 GCF_000412655.1 Myotis brandtii
CCCCTGATCGGCCCTGCTCTGTGCGTGACAGGGGGTGGTGCCGCAACCTCCCCATCGACCCTGCCTTGAGCGTGACAGGGGGCGGCGGCCCAACCCCCCAATCGGCCCTACCCTGAGCGTGACTGAGGGTGGCATCGCAACCTCCCGATCCGCCCTGCTCTGTGCATGACAGGGGGCGGCGCCCCAACTCCCCAATCAGCCCTGCTCTGAGCCCGACCAGGGGCTGCACCTAGGGATTGGGCCTGCCCTCTGCCACCCGGTAGCAGGCCTAAGCCAGCAGGTTGTTATCTCCCGAGGGGTCCCAGACTGCGAGAGGGCACCGGCCGGGCTGAGGGACCCCCCTCCCCCCTGAGTGCACAAATTTTTGTGCACTGGGCCTCTAGTATATATATAAAAGCCTAAGCGACCATTAAGACTAGTCAACTGAATAACCGGTCACTATGATGCACACTGACCACCAGGGGGCAGATGTTCAATGCAGGAGCTGCCCCCTGGTGGTCAGTGTGCTCCCACAGCCAACCTCAGTCAACTGAATAACCGGTCACTATGATGCACACTGACCACCAGGGGGCAGATGTTCAATGCAGGAGCTGCCCCCTGGTGGTCAGTGTGCTCCCACAGCCAACCTCCCATGGCCAGCCAACCTCCCGCTGTCCCTCCCACCGGCTGGCCAGCCCTGATCGGCTCTGATCGCCAACCAGGCCGAGGGACCCCACCCATGCATGAATTTGTGCACCAAGCCTCTAGAAATTACATAAATACAAAGCTAAGCAGTTTAAGTTGAACTGCAGGAAAAAAATATGTAACTATGCACTCAAAAGAAAATAAAGGTGACAAAATTTTGGAGGAGGAGGCAGGGAAAGGACAAGCATATTATGATCACTTACTAATTTTTACTATTATCATCCATATGCAGCTTCTCAATAAGATCATCTACTTCTTAATATTACCATTTGTTGTACAGTATTCAGTGTACTTCTTAAAAACATTCCTCTGAGAGCTCTTTGACTCACTGTTGTAATTTGGGCTGGCTGCTTCCTTGGCCAGCTACACCACTATCACTGGAGATTTCTTGGCATTACATTCAGGTTTGGGTCCATGGTTTCTTGGATCTTCTGTATTCTCTTTCTTGGACTCATTTTGTACTTTTCTATGTATATCTTTCAGCAGTTCTCCCAGAGACAGCCTATGGAAAGGTCTTCGAGTCCTGTGTATCTGAAAGAATTTATTTTTTCCACAAACTTGATGGGCAGTTTAGCTGAACATAGAATTCTAGGTTGAAAATTAATTTCCTCAGAACCTGGAAGGGTTTGCTTCATTTTCCTCTGACACCTAGTGCTGCTGATGTTAATCTGATTCTTGTTCTTTTGAAGAAGAGATTCTCCTTGGGCAGATGGGGGAAGTACTTCCCTCCATCAGGACATTTGAAAATATGGTGAGGAGCATTTTTGATGCTGGATACATTCTGGTATTCAAAGGGCAGGGGCCTGGGGTGCTATGGCAGGGAAGCCCCACCCAACCAAAACTGTCCCACTTAAATTGCCAGAAAGAGTAACGAAGTTGGAGGACTCACACTATCTGATTTGAAGACTTAATATAAAGTAAGAGTAATCAAAACAAGTGGTTCTGTTGTAAAGATAGACCTAAAGATCAATAGAATAGAAGAGAGTCCAGAAATAGACCCACACACATATGGTCAATTGATTTTCAACAAAGATTCCAGGGCAACTTAATGAGCGGAAGTATAGTCTTTCAACAGTGTTGCTGGAACAATAGGAGATCCACATAGAAAAGAATGGATCTCGACCCATGCCTCACAACATCTACAAAAATTAACTTGGAATAGACAGTAGATCTATATGTAGGAACTAATTAACAAAACTTTTAGAGAAAAAACATAGGAGAAAATGTTAATGGCCTTGAGTTTTGGCAAATATTTCTTAAGTATGAAACCAAAAGCATGAACACTAAAAGAAAAAGAGAAATAAATTGGACTTCATGGCAATAAAAACTTGTTCTTCAAAAGACTGTTAAGAAAAGAGAAGGCAAGCTACAATATGGGAGAAAATATTTGCAAAATATATATTCAAAGAAGGATGTGTGCAAAATAGATAAAGAACTCTTAAAACTTAACAATAAGACAACCCAGTTAAAAATAGGCAAAAGACTCAATCATGCATTTTACCAAAGAAGATATACAAAAGCAAATAAGCACATAAAAAGATGCTCAACATCATTAGGCATTAAGGAAATGCAAAATAAAATCACAATGACTTATAAATGACTCCAAACCATAAACAACAAGAGAAAAACAAGATCAGTTGGACATCAAATTAAAAATATTTATTCTACAAAGAACACCAATTAAGAAACTGAAAAGACACCCCACAGAATGGTTTAAAAAAAGTTTTGCTAATCATATATTTAATTAGAGACTTGTATCTAGAATATTAAAAAAACTTTTATAACTCAATTATTAAAAACACAAATAACCCAATGTAACCCAATGTAAAATGAACAAAGGACCTGACAGACATTTCCCCAAAGAAGATATAATAAGCACATGATAAGATGCTCAACATCATTAGCCATCAGAGAAATGCAAATCAAAACCACAGTGAGCCCTGGAGAATGTAGTTCAGTGAATAGAGCATCAGTCCATGCACTGAAGGGTCTTGGGTTCGATTCCCAGTCAAGGGCATGTATCTGGGTTGCAGGTTCAATCCCTGGCCCCAGTCAGGGTGCGTGTGGGAGGCAACCAAACAATGTGTCTGTCACATCAATGTTTCTCTCTCTTCTCTCTCACTCACTCCCTCCTCCTTCCACTCTCTCTAAAAATCAATGGAAAAAATATCCTCAGGTGAGGATTAACAACAACAACAAAAAACCCACAGTGAAACACCACTTTACACGCACTAGGATAGCTAGAATTAAAAACACAGAAAATAATGAGAGTTGAAAAGAATGTAGAGAAATTGGACCCTCTTATGTTGCTGGTGGAAATGTAAAATGGTGCAGCTGCTTTGGAAAATAGTCTGGCAGTTCCTCAGATATTTAAACATCCAACTATATGACCCAGAAAGTCTACTTATAGGTATATAACTAAGATAATTAAAACCATGAATCCATGCAAAAACTTGTGCACAAATGTTCACAGCAGCATTATTTTTAACTAGAGGCCCAGTGCATGAAAATTCATGCACTGGGTGGGAGGGGGGTCCCTCAGCCCAGCCTACCCCCTTTCACAGTCTGGGAGCCCTCAAGTGATGTCCTACTGACGGCTTAGCCACAGTCTGGCCTCCCTCAGCAGGAGCTGACCAGGCTGATCAGGAGAAGGTGCCACCCCCATCACCCTGCTGCTGCTACCACTGCCAGCTGCTATAGCCGCCAAGGTGCTCTCATCAACACAGACTCCAGTCCCTTCACTACGAAAAAATGACAACTTTCTTTAGGCATTTTCAAGATGTCTCTTTTATAGGGTATGACCTTTCTTTCTTTTTTCTTCCTTCCTTCCTTCTTTCTTTCTTCCTTCCTTTCTTTCTTTCTTTCTTTCTTTCTTTCTTTCTTTCTTTCTTTCTTTCTTTCTTTCTTTTCCTCACCTGAGGATATTTTTCCATGGATTTTTAGAGAGCATGGAAGAGAGAGGGAAAGACAGAGAGAAACATCAATGTGACAGGGACACTTCGATTGATTGCCTCTTGCATGAGCCCTGACCTGGGCCCTGGCCAGGGAGGAGCCTACAACCTAGGTACATGCCCTTGATCAAGATTGAACCCGGACCCTGTGGTCCGCAGGCCGAGGCTCTATCCACTGAGCCAAACCAGCTAGCTGCAGACCTTCGTTTTTTCCTTCAGGAGTGAGGTGGAAAAACTCTAGATCACCTTCTTGAATCCTTATTACCCAAGTACACTGCAAGTGGCGTACCAAGAGCTTAGCCAATGGGTGGTCAGAAAAGGTGTTTCCTATGCAGCTCATGCACAGAGGTGGGACTGCCAGTGCGCTATGGCTGGGAGTCCTTCTTCTCTCCCGGCCACTTCACAGCCGCAGCGACTGGCAAGCCCTCTTCTCTCTGGGCCTGCGCCATCCGTGGCTTGCCTCACTGTGCATGCAGTCCCCTCCCGCCCACCTGCACGCGCAGCCTCCTGCTGAGCAGTCATGACATTATGGTGTCCTGGACAATTTGCATATTACCTCTTTATATACATATATAAAGAGGAAACAACTCAAGTGTCTATCAATCCTATATAATAAAAGGCTAATATGCAAATAAACCAAACAACCGGTTGCTATGGTGTGTACTGACCACCAGGGGGGGCGCACACAGAACATGGCATCGGCAGCAGGTGGCAGAGCACGGAACATGGCAGGCATTAGCCAGGGCAGGATGGTGGAGCAGGTGAGCGGGGACACCAGATCAAGGCGGGGCGCTGGTTGCTGTCATCAGGGTGAGCCTCTGGTGGTTACTGAAAATTCTTTGCTCCAGCACACCGCGGTCTCGCGGTCTCGCCCGGCGCTCACACCTGCTGCCAGCACCGGCCCCACTTGCACCCGCTGCCGGCACCTGGCGCTGGCCCCGATCACTCGACACTGTCAGCAGGTGCGAGCGGCAGCTCCTGGCCCTGATTGCCCCTGAGGGCTTCTCTACCTACCCCTGCTCCTAAGGGGCAATCAGGGCCAGCAGTTGCCTCTAGCACCCGCTGCTAGTGACAGCCCTGCTCACACCACTGCCAGCGCCGGAGCTGCCGCTTGCACCCACTGCTGGTGCCAGCCCCGCTCGCACCCACAGCTGGCGCCAGAGCCACCGCTCACACCTGCTGCCAGAGCCTGGCGCCCAGTGCCAGTACATCAGTGGGTGTGAATGGCAGCTGCCTTCCCAGATCACCCCTGAGGGCTTCTCCACCTCCACCTGCTCCTGAGGGGTGATCGGGGTAGCAGCTGCTGCTTGCACCTGCTGCTGGCGCCAGCCCCAATTGCTCCACGCTGTCAGCTGGTGCGAGTGGGGCCAGCGCCGTCAGTGCGTGGGAGCAGCGGTGGCAGGAGTGGGACTGCCGGCAGACAGGGGACCATGGCAGGAGGGGCTGAGACCCGCCCCTATGCCCACTGCAGCCTCTTGGCCCACGGTTCCTTTAAAGGTGCACGAATTCATGCATTGGGCTCCTAGTTGATAAATAAAATCTACTATAGCCACATAATGACAATCATTTGGTAATAAAAAGGAATAAAATACTGACACCTGTTACACATGAATGGATCTGGAAAACATTATGCTAAGTGAAAGAAGTCAGTCAAAAAGGGACACATATTCTATGATTTCATGTACACGAACTGTCCAGAACAGGCAAAATGTTGAGACAGAAATAGACTAGTAGTTGTCTGGAGCTGGAAGGTGAGGTGGTTAAGTGGTTTTAAAACTCTGTGAATATACTGAAAATATGTTAATTATATCTTGATAAAGCTGTTTAAGAAATCACAGGATCTAGCAGAATAGCTTCAATTAAGAAGACTGACCATTCTTCTTCTAGTGTCCCCATTAGCGCTCATCTGGAATGGGGCAGTGGGGTTGGGAGGTGGAGGTGTAAGGCCAGAGAAAAACCCCCTCCTCCTATGTTTTAACTTTAACTTTAACTGACCTTTCCAGTAAACTCTGGTGCTCTGGTATAGTCACAGCAGAGCTATTTTATCTCTTCCTGGGATCGTTTATGCAGGACAGACCACCCTGGCCCCTCAGGAAATGAGTCAACTGCTAACACAAACCAGACCTGTCCCTTCAAGAGATGAGTTAACTGTTAACCCAGTTTCCTGACATTCCAGGCCACCTGCGTGTGGCTTTTGCCCTGACATTCCAGGCCACCTGCGTGTGGCTTTTGCCCTGACATTCCAGGCCACCTGCGTGTGGCTTTTGCCCTGACATTCCAGGCCACCTGCGTGTGGCTTTTGCCCTGACATTCCAGGCCACCTGCGTGTGGCTTTTGCCCTGACATTCCAGGCCACCTGCGTGTGGCTTTTGCCCTGACATTCCAGGCCACCTGCGTGTGGCTTTTGCCCTGACATTCCAGGCCACCTGCATGTGGTTTTTGCCTTTATAAACCCATGTTCTGCAACTGCTCGGGGCTCCCAGTCAGCCAGCACTTCCTTCGGGTTGCTGCATGCCTGCCTGAGAGACCCTGCGCCGCGCTTGTAATTAAACCTCTTGCTTTTGCATCAAGTCTTGGTCTCGGCGTTTGACTTGGGGTCGTCGCCCACTCCGTCAGGCACACCGGGGGTCTTGGGACCTCACAGAGGTAGGTAGCCAGCTTCTACAGGCTCAGCACGAAGCCCTCCCTGAAAACTTCTGCTGGGTAGGGGCCCTGGAAGTAACTGCCTTTCACCTCACTGCTCCTCTCTGCAACCTCCAGCCAAGGCATGGCCCAGGGAAGCCACAGCTCACTGTACTTTTGTCAAAAGAAGAGCTGTGTGAATGATTGCAATGGATGCAGTTCAGACATGGCTCAGTCTTCATGACTGAACTGGACCCCAGGACAAAGGTTGAAAATGGAGTAGCAGGCCTTTCCAGCACAAGATGGGCAGTGCATTAAATAATGGGTATCATTTGTCAGCATTTTAAGGGTGCGGGATTTCATACAAAGAATCGAACTTGGGCTCCTCCTGGATAGGCCCCTTTGGCTACTATTGTCCCAGGTGGATAATGGCTGCCTCCCCTTAGGAGATTACACACACTCCAGGCTGCCCCAGGCTAGCCCCATCCTCTCCAGGCCTTTACATCACTCACTTGCCCTGAAAGCCTCCGAGTTTCCAGCCTGGTTTCCCATGAGCCTGCCAAGCCCTGGTGCTGGGCTCCAGAGCAATCCTGGCACTCAGTCAGCCATCACTCATCCACGTGGGAGGAGTGGGCAGCACAAGGTTCTCTGAGGCCCGATGCCCCTTCTGTCATGTTCTGTTGGCCAAAGCAAGTCATGAGACTAGCCAGGCTCAAAGGGAGGGCAATGAATGCCACCTCTGGATGGAGATAGCTGCAAAGTCACATCGCAAAGGAGGTAAGGATAGGGAGCAGGCAGAAATCAGGGCCATTTTTGTAATCATGGCTTACGTGGTACTAGGTACACAACAGGGGCTCAGTAAGCAATGACTTGTACTTCAAGGGCACATCCGTCACTTCTTGCAACCACCCTCTACCCACTAGTCTGGCTTGGAGCCAGAAAGATGGAGGGATGCAGGAAGGGGTCCATCCTCAGGACATCCCAGCTACCAGGACCCCTCTGAGGCAGCTGTAATTTTCCCTCCACCCTTCCATGCACCACAGATGCAGTCTCTTTTTATGATCCTAGGAGGACACTGTGCCGTGGAAGTCCTACCTTGTCTGTCTCTCTACTCTTCATGAGTGTGAGGAGTGAGTGGGCTTGCTGAAGCAAGTATCTGCTTGGTGCACTGAGTTTTGTTGTAAAGGGTGTCTCAAAATTCACACAAGAAGTAATTTTGATAGAAAACACAGGTTTATAATTAAAAATTGTAAATTTTTTATTGATTCATAAAGTATACAGTATAGGGTTATGTATGGAATAGCATATCGGGTAAATGGCCTCCACGGCTTTGCTGACACATACGCACTCTTTTGTTGAAATTTTCCATGACCGAAATGCGGCTGCTCAGGCAATAACAGTTAATGGTGCTCGCTATCGCGACATGATAATCCAGTTTTTTGTGCCTAAATTGCAAGATATGGATGTGGACGACATGTGGTTTCAACAAGATGCCATACAGGCTGAGAAACAATTCAATTACTGCATGAGTCATTTCCTGGTCGTGTAATTTCCGTTTTGGTGATCAGAATTGGCCGCCCAGATCATGCGATTTAACGCCGTTGGACTTTTTTCTTTGGGGTTTTTTTGAAGTCTAAGGTTTATGCCAACAAGCCCATGACCACCCACACCTTGAAGGAGGAAATTGAGCGCTGTATCAACGAAATTCAGCCACATTTATGCAAAAATCATGGAAAATTTCAACAAAAGAGTGCTATGTGCCAGCAAAGCTGTGGAGGCCATTTACCCATTATGCTATTCCATACATACCCTATACTGTATACTTTATGAATCAATAAAAAATTTACAATTTTTAATTATAAACCTGTGTTTTCTATCAAAATTACTTCTTGCGTGAATTTTGGGACACCCTTTAGAACACAGAGCCACATGTTGCAAAGGTGCATGGGGAGAGGGGAGTAGAAGGGTCCAGAGGTAGGGAACAAGAGGAGAGCCCCCAGGCCAGGACAATGATTGCATGCTAAGCCTGGACTTCGGCAGCCATCTTTCCCTCATTCCCTCACCCGTATGTGGAGGCCCCTTCCTACAAGCCAGGGTGTAGATGGGTGGCACCCTACAAATGAGGAAGTTGAGACCAAAGCCTGGAGTGACTTGCCCAAGGTCACTTAGTGAGTTAAAGGCAATAAGGATCTTGACCTTGAATTCCAGGCTCTGTGTGTATTGCTTCTTCCCACCCTGCACCATTTCCAATGGCTTAGTAATTATGAAGGCTACTGTCATACCCTATCACAGAGGTGCAGAGGAGAAATGGGTGCAAGGCACAGCCAACAGTGTCCCTTGTTATTGGGCACCCTCATTCCCTTCTCTCCACATCATCACTCTGCATTTTCCTGCCTTGGACACATCACATGCTCCCATACCTCTGCATTTTTGCACAATCTGTTCCTTTAAAGGATACTCCTTCCCCACACTCTTCAGACTGGCAAACTCCTACCAATGCTACCCAATCCATGTGGCACCTCTTTCCAGGAGCCATCCATGACTCCTGCAGCCCAACCGGGGCTTCTTTTGGGTCCCAAGGCTCTTACTACTTCTGTTTTTTAAAAGATGGTTTTCACCAGTTTGGTGGGGCTGTGGAGAAAGAAGCACTGACTCTCCGTCACGGCTGGAGTGACAACTGGCACAAGCTCCTCACATGCCAACTGGCAAATCAAACTCTCCCTCAGATTTCAAGTACACAAACCCTTTTGTTAGAAAGAACGTGAGCCCCAGAGTTAAGGGTCCTAGTGGAACACAAAGGATACTCGGCAGTCAGACAGCAAGGCAATATCTTTACTTCTGCAGGAGAGTGTGCAACTGACAAAGAATCTGGTAAGCAACCACACCCAGTGTGAAGTCTGCTCGGATTTTTTTCCTGACACAGTCTGCCTCTCCCTGATTGATTAAGGCTCAGGTTCACATTCTTGCATGATTGGCTAGTTCAAAGGATGGGGAGGGATTGACATTTAGGAAACTGAAACTTAGAATGGCAGCATCATGGGGAATTGCAAGTCATGTGACTTAGAATGGCAGCTGTCTCTCGAAATGGCTGCTCGTAAGCTAAGGAACTTTCTTCTTCAACAGAAAAGATTATAGGTTGATTCTCATAATTCTCACAATTTGACCCAATAATTCCAATCTTAAAAATTTATCTACAGTAACTCACTCACAAGCTCAAAGGAATAATGGAAAGTCTGTTATATGGGACCTCTGCTGCATTAGTCTATGGACTAACAAGGGATAAAGTAAGAAACAAAGTTAGGCACAAAACAGTAGGCATGGGAAGTTCTTAGCAGTGTAAATATATGAAGGGATGTGCAGAATCCTGTGCTTGAATATGTATAGACTATTTCCAGAAGGATCTACCCCAGGTAATGCTAAAAGTGGGTGCCTCTGAACTTTTTATATCTCCTCATGTACATTTTACCTTTTTATAAGGTAACAATATCCTTGATGTGGAAAAAAGACTGACTAGAAGCTTTTGGTAAAGTTCAGATTTTGTTTTCCATGCACAGTGCATGACCTTTTCAAAACAGAGCCATAATTAGTGACCTGGAGGAAACAGTAATCTCGGGCATTATACTCTCTATGCCCATCTTCCTCTCACTTCAACCTGGATTCAGAGGGCCAGGTCGTGTCTGAAGTCAGGAGGTACTATGCCCCTCCGCCCAAGGAGGACTCAGCAAACATCTGATGAAGGGGATGAATGGCTGAGTGGGAAGTCCTTGAGTTTCTAGTTCAGACAGAATCAGCACAGGTGCCCCCCAAGAGCCTGAGGTCAGGAAGACACCGGACCCAGAGCTTCCTGAGGCTCCCGGGCACCCCGAACCCTCACTGACAGGAAGAGGAGCTCTCCCTCTCCCTCTGGTATTCCTTCTTGTCTTTACTCTCCAACTTATCTGACTCTTTATTAATGAAGTACAGACAAAAATGATGAACACTACAAACAGACAGACAGACAGAAGGTGTTGGAAAGATCCAGTATTCAGGCCCTGGTCTGGTGGCTCAGTTGGTTGGAGTGTTGTCCCATACACCAAGAGATGGCAGGTTCAATTCCAGGTCAGGGCACATACCCAGGTTGCAGGTTTGATTTCCGGTTGGGCTCGTGTAGGAGGCAGCAGATCGATGTTTCTGTCTCACATTGATGTTTCTTTCTTTCTTCCTTCCTCTTTCTAAAAAAAAAAATAGAATATTTTTTTTTAAAAAGAAAGAACCAGGACTCAGAAATCCTACTTTGCCACAAACTTATTAATAAGGCCCAGGCAACTCTTCATCTCTTTGAGCTTCACTTTCCTCATTTGCAAATGAAGAGACTAATTCTGCTTTCCAAACTGCTCTTAGGATAAAATGAGGAGAACTATGGAAACACAGAGACAGTGCCTGGCACATGGTGGGTGAGCATAATGCCATCCTTCCCTGATCCCTGCCTCAGGCATCTGTCAGCATCCTGAAAATACCAATCTGGAATATAGACACTGTTAAATAGTAAATATTATTAATATATTTGACAAAGGAGGCAAGAACATACAATGGAGTCAAGACAGTTTCTTCAATAAATGGTGTTGGGAAAATTGGAGATACATGCAAAAAAATGAAACTAGACCACCAACTTACACCATACACAAAAATAAACTCAAAATGCATAAAGGACTTAAACATACGATGGGAAACCATAAAAATTCTAGAAGAATCCAAAGGCAGCAAAATCTCAGACATATGCTGAAGCAATTTCTTTACTGATACAGCACCTAGGGCAATGGAAACTAAAGAGAAAATAAACAAATGGGACTACATCAAAATAAAAAGCTTTTTCACAGCAAAAGAAACCATCAACAAAACAACAAGAAAATCCACTGCATGGGAGAACATATTTGCCAATGTTATCACCGATAAGGGTTTAATCTCCAACATTTACAGGGAACTCATACAACTTAACAAAAGGAAGATAAACAACCCAATCAATAAATGGGCAACAGACCTAAATAGATACTTTTCGAAAGAAGACAGAAGGAAGGCCAAGAGACATATGAAAACATGCTCAAAGTCACTAATCATCTGAAGATGCAAATCAAAACGATAATGTGGTACCATCTCACACCTGTCAGAATGGCTATCATCAACAAATTAAGAAACGACAAGTGCTGGTGAGGATGGGAAGAAAAAGGAACTCTCGTGCACTGCTTGTGGGAATGCAGACTGGTGCAGCCACTGTGGAGAACAGTATGGAGTTTCCTCAAAAAACTAAAAATGGAACTCCCATTTGACCCAGTGATCCCACTTCTAGGAATATATCCCAAGAAACTAGAAACACCAATATCGGTGTGGGTTTTCTTTGGATCGCCTGGTTTCCTCCCACATCCCAAATATGTGCACATGAGGTGAACGAGGGGGGGGTGTCTGCGTTGCCTCCTTCTGAGTGAGTGGGGTGTCTGGATGTGCCCTACATGCGCAGCCAGTCCGGGGGTGGTGCCAGGATAGGTTCTGGCCACTGAGACCCTGAACTGAAATAAGCAGGTTGGAAAACAATTATCTTACTTGTTTTTACTGATCTTTCTTAAATGTCTGTATAGTTCACATTTATTTCAAAGTTCAATATACACAGACAAGGGGGGTGAGGGCATGAGCAGGGGGGAGGGGGGTCATGGGGGATAAGGACATATATGTGGTACCTTGATCAATAAAGAAATTTTAAAAAGTAAACATTATTAGAAAACTAAGTATATGTATTAAAAATATAAAAGTAGCCATCAGAAAATTAAAGATAGAAGATAAATTTTCAAAAAAAGTAGAGGGTAAAAATGGAACAAAGACTATTTGGTCAATTTTAAAATAAAACAATGAAATCATGATTAATTAAAAACATAAACTAAGATGGCTAAATAAGTTCAAACACATCAACAACTACAATAAATGTTAATTTGTCGAGTCCTCTGTTAAAAGGCAGAGACTCTCAAAATTCTCATGATGTCCAACTGCATGTGTTTATAAAAGGTAAAGCATCTCAAGAGCACCCTTGGAGTTGAAGTCTCTGCTTCAGGTCCTCCCACTCCAACCTCACCTGTCCTGATGCTCCAGGCCCCTAATCCTTAGAGCTGGCCATTGGGCCCCTCTCTCTGGATGGCCAGGGAGCACTTTCATATGGGGCTGGCTGGTGATGGCAGTAATCTTGTCAATCACCTCCTTTCTGCAAATCAGTTGTCCCACCTTCCATAAGCAGGTAACTGGCTACTGTGCTCCTGTTTTTAGTGACTCAGAGCACCTGCACACACCTATGGTGGGAATGAAGCCCCTCTGGTCTCTCATCCTCAGCACTGAGCTCCTGGAGCCCATGTGCACAGAGCATAGTATTAGTATTCAGGCCCTTGGTCCACTGTCTCCAAGACCTGTCCCTCCAGAGAAGTAAACAGATTCTTCAGAGTTAGATTGTTAGCACTGGAGCTTGTTTGGGCCAACAATCCCTTATTACAAATGGGAGGCCCAAAGAGGGGGAGTAATTTGTCGAGGACACACATGTTAATGGCTGCCCACCCCAAATGTAATCCCGAATTTGTTCACTCAAATTCTGCCTTCTTAAATTTTGCCATCACTGGAAACACACTAAATGCATATTTGATTTTTCTCTTTAAATTACTTTTTTGAGGCAAAATATCTTCAGTTTAGAAGTTTTCCTACCAAAATACATTTAGTCTGAAATGAAAGTTTGTGGCACTTGCCATACTTAGAAGATAATTCATAAAAAAATAGAAAAAAATATTAATTTCTAGTTAGAAACTGTGGTCATTCTACACTGTGATTTTGAGACCTGCTCTTTCTAGATCAGCAAGTGCTAGGGAAGTGTTCGAGGCCCGTCGCCACAGAGCTGAACGCTTCTCCTTCATCTAATAGGATTGAAATAGAAATGAGGGGAGGGGGGAGGATGGGAATTTAATGGCAGGGATGAGGACATATTTGTAATACCTTAACTAATAAAGAGTTTTAAAAAAAGAAAGAAAAAAAAGAAATAGAAATGAAAAAAGTGGGGCCTTTCTCTCCCTGTCATTTGATATTATTTAATTTGTTTCTATCCACATTCCTGCACTTACTTACCATGGGGACTTTGTCACAGGTGTGTTAGGGTTCCACAGGGCTTATCCTAACTCCCCACCCCCATTCTCTGATTTTTAATCTGTGAAATGGGGTTGAGAATATCTAATGAGGAGGGATGTTGGAGGCCATGAAATTCAATGAGGTGACATGTAAGTCACCCAGCACAGCTCCTCCTCAGAGGGGTTACAGGTATTATCACTACAATCTATAGGAGGGGGTAGCATGAGCAATCCTCCCCAATAGGAGAAACATGTGCAGTAAGGGGCACCTCTTCCAACCTTTCTTCCCCTTTTATAGATGGGGAGCCTGAAGCCCCAGAGACAAGGCCTTCTCCCTATAGCCTGGGGGCACAGTGTCTGCACCCAGGAGCTTGTCAGGGGCCCATGAAGATGTTTGAGATGAGAAGTGGGGGAGGGAGGAAAAAACACAATGACGTCAAAATGAATAAATGTTGTTCGGGTCGCCGAAGGAGGAACACACAAAACCAAAAGTGGTAAAGCATTATAAATTAATTAGGTCATGTGGAAAACCAGATGGGTTGAGCCCCCAAATGGCACCAGCACCCAAGGATGGGGAGTCACAGATTTTAAAGAACACTAGGTGGGCTTTTTCTGGGCAGAGAATTCTCTGTGGAGGCCCAGAACCTGGGAAGGTCCAGAGGGGAAAGATAATGGTCTTAGCAAGTGGAATGTGGTTTAAGCAAAAGGGAATGTCCATTGTGAAGTGGACTTAAGGTCAGTTCCCAGGGGAGAGGGTATCGATTCAATTATTTGATCAGATCTAACATTCCAGCCTTTTTGTTTTATGGAATAGGGACCAAGGTCATATCTTCCATAGTTACTTCCTGCTGAGGGGGGACATTGAAATCATAGGGGGATGGACTTTGAGTGTAGTTGGCTGGTGCAAGGTATAGATTCCTCATGGTTGGAGAAAGGAGTTGCAGCAGCATGATTTCCCTGAGAGACTGGTCGGTGAAGGCTCAAAAGCAGTCCTAGGGAAAGATAAAAAATGATGCAGAATACATGGGAGAAAAACAAGTACGAGGAATAGGAATGTTAATGGTCCTATGAAGAGAAGTAGCCAGGTATACCAATTTATATTTTTTAGCCAGTAGTCCCATGAATTTGATTGATGTTCTCTAATCTTTGTGGCCCTTTTTGTTAATTTTTGGGCAACATCCCTGAGTGGGCCAGACTGACTGACATAATAACAACATTCTTCTTCCAGAAAGAGGCATAGACCTCCTTTCTCTGCAGTTAGGAGGTCTAGTCCTCTTTGATTTTGGAGGGTGACAGCTGCTAGTGAATCTATCTGATCTTGAATTTGAACTAAACTTTTGGCAATGTCACCTAGGCTTTCTTGTAGGTCCTGAGACAGGATTTCAAAATATGATAGAGCAGTGGTTAAGCCCCTATGCCAGTCCCAACCCTTGCTGTGAGGGTTATGAGGAGAGGGATTATTTAGCCTGCTCTTTTGTGTCAGATATGATGGGTTATGGGGACAGGTAAAGACTGATTATTGGGGTTACACCTACATTGGATGACAGTACAGGTTCCTGTCCAGTTGGTTGGGAGGCAGATGTATGTTTCCCCCCCAGAGGAAGAAAAATCCCTGATCATGGAGACAAGCTGAAAGGTGTAGAGAGAAGAGTGAACTTAAGGGTATGAGGTTCCTTTTCTGGGTTCCGCACTCCAAACCAAGAGGGTAGTCACCATGACACTACCGATAAGAGGTGACAAATGAGTGATTGAGATTCTATTGCAGTGAAAGTTTGTGGGAAAGCTAGAATGGGCTGTTATTCAAGGGGAAGGGAAGGAGAGGAGCAGCTGAAGCCTCAGACGGTTGGATAAGAAGTAAAATGGACTGGCTGTAGGAAATAACCATTGGCTTCTGGGGAGACCTGATAGTCAACCCTTTGGGACCAATGGCCATTCAGCTGTTGTAGGTTAACTGTGGTGTTGCAAGCTGATGATGGGAGTTGGCCTGTAGTTATATTTCCCTGTGACCTTACAAAGCATAAAGGGGCTTGGACGATTAGTGGAGTGTGTGGAGTGATAGGACCTGTGACCGGGATGGAGGAAGAGCTACCTCAGTAAGAGGTTGAATATAAATACAGAAAAGAAGGGAGGCTTGATTTGCCTGGCCTGTAGGATAATTACCTAGGAGGGTGTCTGCCTTTCCCAGAAATATAGTTCCCTTTTCCTTTTTGTAAGCTAGAGTGATTTTTGCCTGATTCCATCTCCTGATTGGTATAGAGATGGTGGTATACCCTGAAGAGGAGAGGGAAAGGCAGAGCCTGCAATTCCTGGCTAAGGTTGGATTGGCCTCATTTAGGAGGGAATGGGTAAAGTTAAGTGTTCATTCAAGATGAGTGGACATGAGAAAATTCCTTATGGGATTAGGAGAAGAGGGTTGGAATAGGATTGTCCCAAGCAGGAGAAAGGGTGTGTTCAGGATCTAGAAAGAAGAAAATCTCGTCCCATGGATAATTGAAGTCCGCTTGTAGAGGAGAGTCCCATAGAAAGGTGAGAATTCTGATTCGAAGGGAGAGGGGGGCAGTTTGTAGGACTTGTATTGGGAGAGGAGATGGGCTTTCAGGGAAGTCAGAGTTGGTAAGGTCAGTACATAGGGGGCACAAGCAGGGATGCTCACTCATTCGTCCTCTTCTGGGATGCAGGTAAGGTGGAGTCTGGCGGGCCCGATCTGGTGGCTGTGATACTTAGGGGATTCCAGCTCGCTTGATGTTGGTGTGCTGGGGACAGGTTTTAATCTGGAAAGGTGGAACCATGGGACATGCCCTGATAGTTTAGCTGCAGTTGGGGTAGTTAGGAGTACCTGATTGTGTCGGGGCGTGGGGCTCCCTTTTCTGAGTCCTGCACGGGAAAGAGAGCTTGAACCGGTTCCTTCAAGTAGAGGCGCTTTGGGATTGAGAAATGAAAGACAGACACAGAAATAGAAAGGAAAGCTGGGCCTGGGTGGGCTTCTGTCCTCTTCAGGCGAAGAGGCAGAGAGACCAAGTCCCAAAGCAGCGTGTTTATTTTATAGTCACAATTCCCCAAAATATCAGGAGGTTTCACCAAAACTCAAGATAAGGGAGGTATTTCTGGTGCTTGACTGGATTTACGTAATAAAAACCCATTCCCGCACCTGGGCTTTGAAGAGTTGAGCTGAAGGCATTCTCACCTTTTGGCCAGAAATGCCCCCAAGGAAGGGCTATGCCCAAGCCTTGGGTTCAGTCAACATAACTTAAAGAAAGCCATGGCGCCTTCCCTGGCAGGGGCCCTCCCACACCTGATAAGGGCCTTGCCAATGGGGCTGTAAATTATTTGATGAATGGATTTTCCTTAGGAGGACCCAGTCCCCTGGCTGTAGAGGAGTAGGGGGATGTCTCCCATAAAAGGTTGAGGGAGGACTTGATCAGCATGTTCTCTCAGGAATTGATGGACAAGATTTAAAATGGGGAAATAACCTCCTAAAGGGGTCCCTGTGAAAGGGAAAAGTTTCCTAATAAGAAGGGTCTTCAATACATGAGTTCAAAGAGACTAAGAAAGGAGGGTGTGCGGGGGTGGGGGGTGCTTTAATGCACATAAGGGCTGGAGGTAGGAGAGTAGTCCAGGCTTCTTTAGTTTTCAGAGTTAATTTAGTTAGATGAGACTTGATTAAGGAACTTGCCCTTTCTACCTTGCCTGAGGATGGGGCCAGTAGTGGGTGTGTAAGTTCCACTGGATATTGAGAGTGGAAGAGACCTATTGAGTTATTTGAGGTATGAAAGCAGGTCTATTATCTGATTGTAATGAGGTGGGGAGGCCGAATCTGGGAATGATATGCTAAATGAGAGCTTGTGTCACCTTGGGGGACTTTTCAGACACAGTGGGGAATGCTTCTACCCAGCCTGAGAAGGCATCTACCAGGGTTAAGAGATAGGTGGTTCTTTTAATAGGGGCATTGAGTGAAGTCAATTTGCCAGTCTTGTCCAGGGATTTGACCTATTGCCTGATGAGTGGGGAAAGAAGGAGGTCTAACCTGTCCTTGAGGAGCTACTGAGTAAGAAGTAGAACAGGTTTGGGTGATATCATGCAGTAGGGGGGCTAGGCTAGGATATGTGATGAGGGGTTTTAGGAGTTGTAAAAGCGATCTGTATCTTATAAGGATACAGGGAATTGTAAATAGCTCATAAGATGTCGTGGGCCTGTTCCTGGGGAAGGATATATTTTCCCTGAAATTTTAACCATGGATCTTCCTGAGTGGCCCCAAGAGCTAATAGGGACTGAAGTTCCTCTGGAGTGTATTTGGGTGTTATATGAAGTACTATAGCTAAGAGTTGGGGAGACGGGGGCTTCCTCTGAGCCACTGCCTTGGCCATGGTCTGCTTTGTTATTTCCCTGTCTTACAGGATCATTCCCAACGTGGTATCCTTTGCAGTGAATGACTTTTAAGAAGGCTGGAAAAGGGGAGAGAGGTTCCTAAATACCAAGCAGGAAGAACTGTTGAGGTTTTCAATGATAGTGTCAAGGACTGTGAATGAGTGGTGGAAAAAAGTCTAGGCTCCAATCTAAGGACTTAAGCAACAGGAGAGAGCCTGGGTGGGGTCCCTTCGGAAGTCAGGGGTGATCAGGTCCTGACTCACTGGACAAACTTTCCTACAATTTTCACAAACCTTTCTACCCATTCACAAATAACCAGCTTTAGCCAAAAAGTAAACAACCATATTTCTTAGATTGACATGTATGAGCACACTTTAAACACACTCTTACTTTCAAGAAAATATACCTTCAACAAAGTACAAGAGACCTTCTATAATAAAAGCTAATAGCACGCAAATTTAAAACCTGTCTAGCAATCAATGTTTCAGTATTTTATGCTATTTTAAAGTACTTAGATGTTTATCATTTAACCCAGTAATGCTCCAAAGCTTATTTTTTTAAATTTCTTTATTGGTTAAGGTATTACAAATGTGTCCTCATCCCCCCATTAACCCCCAACCTCCCCCCACCACACACACACTCATGTTCTCATCCCCCTGTTGTCCATGTCCATTGGTTTGGCTTATATGCATACATACAAGTCCTTTGGTTTATCTCTTCCCCTTACCCCCACCCTCCCCTACTTTCCCTCTGGGGATTTATAGTCTGACCGCTGTTTCTCTGTCTCTGGATCTGTCCCTGTTCATCAGTCTATGTTGTTCTCTATATTCCACTTAGGCTGTTTCCAGTTCCATCCATGTTGTTGCAAATGGCAAGAGTTCCTTCTTTTTTACCGCAGCGTAGTATTCCATTGTGTAGATGTACCAGTTTTTTAATCCACTCATCTGCTGATGGCCACTTAGGCTGTTTCCAGATCTTAGCTATGGTGAATTGTGCTACTATGAACATAGGGATGCATATATCCTTTCTGATTGGTGTTTCTGGTTTCTTGAGATATATTCCTAGAAGTGGGATCACTGGGTAAAATGGGAGTTCCATTTCCAGTTTTTTGAGGAAACTCCATACTGTCTTCCATAGTGGCTGCACCAGTCTGCATTCCCATCAGCAGTGCAGAAGGGTTCCTTTTTCTCCACATCCTCTCCAACACTTGTCGTTTGTTGATTTGTTGATGATAGCCATTCTGGCAGGTGTGAGATGATACCGCATTGTTGTTTTGATTTGCATCTCTCGTATAATTAGTGACTTTGAATGCTCCAAAGCTTTTAAGTTACCAAAGACTTTGGAAAATTATGTAGAGGCCTATGACACTGGAGAAAAGGTGGGGGGAAAGGGAGCAGGTCCTGCAGCCTGTTCTAGGACTGCAGTTTCCAAGCCTCCAGCCCCTTGGATTTAAAACTTCCACATTTTTCCTTAGAGATAACATGCTAAGGTTTGGGTGATAATGAATTCAGCTTCTGATAATAGCAGGACTGTTAAGTAAGCTTTTGCAGTTTTGCAGTAAAGAAAGTTATTCTTTGGGAAGGTGGGGTGGTGAGAAGGCACTGAAATGAAAGCAGTTTTTTTGAACATTAAAGGGGTGAGAATGCTGGCCTTGGGATCTAAAGGCTCAGTGGGGGTCCCTTCAGTGTGTCATAGAGGGGCTTTTCCAAAAGACTAAAGTTGGAGACCCAGATGCAAAAGTACTCAACAAGCCCAAGAAAGGAGAGTATATCTTCTCTAGAGGAGGAGACAGTCATAGAAGAGATAATATGTTTACGGTCTGAGGTAATGTCTTGACTTTGTGGGGTGAGAGTGAAACTGAGGTAAGTTACTGTGGTTTGGGACAACTGGTCTTTAGAGGGGATGAACAGTAGCCCTGGTTGGGCATCAAGGTAGAATGAGGAAAGAGGGGATAAAGGGGGAATTTAGTAAGATGCAGTATAGAGGTGAGGTGGCTAATGGCTGTGAGTCTAATCCATCAACCCCCATAATAGAGACCGAGGAGGGGATAAGGGTATCAAGAAGTTTGGGGAGGGCAGAATGAGTGCAGTAGTTGATCAACCTATGAACCAGGAGGTCACGGTTCGATTCCTGGTCGGGGCACATGCCCAAGTTGTGGACTCAATCCCCAGTGTGGTGGAGTTAGGAGGCAGCCAATTGATGGATGGTTCTCTCTCATTATTGATGTTTCTATCTCTCTCTCTCCATCTCCCTTCCTCTCTGAAATCAAGAACAATATATTTTAAAAAGGGATGGTTATAATACAGATACACAAATGGAGGTAAGACCATGTGAAGACACTGCAGAAAGATGGCCCAAATGAGAGGCCTCAGAAGGAATCAACCCTGTGAACATCTTATCTTAAACTTCCACCCTCCAGAACTGAGAGGAAATAAAGTTCCGTTGTTCGAGTCAACGAGTCTATGGTATTTTGTATGGCAGCCCTAGCAGACTAATACAACCCCCTTCTCTGAAACTGCTCTTCTAGCCTACACTCATTTCCCACATAATGGTTTTCACCATCTTTCCTTATCAGTATGCAATTTTTCTTCACTATAACATCAGCTCCACTGAGAGCGCATCTGTTTGATCCACCCCAGTGTTATTAACTCTGAACACAACACTGCCACATGGTAGATACTCAATATGTATTTGGTGACTGAATATATGAATTAACATTTACACATTTATTTACTTAACTACTTCAATGTTTCTAGTATTCAAAGAGATTATACACTTCTGGATTTCAGAGATTGTGGCTTATTACCTCTATCCTCTATTCCCTTATAAACTTTGTAGCTTATGTTTCAAAGAAAAAACTGCTGAATAAATGCCTCAATATAGGACTGGAGAGCTAACTTTAAAATATCTATTTTCTGAGTTAATAAGTATGGGAAAATGAATGTTTACTATAATTATTTTGTGTATATCTAGTCTGGCTGAATTTAAAAATAATTTAGATTTATCTGTATAAGTCTACTGATGACTAGTCGGAACCACAAGGATCTGTAGTATATAGCTGCATGAGCTGATTGGCCTGAGGGTTATTGGTTTTTGCCTGATGGCTGAGTAAGAAGGTTTGTGCATACATGTGGATACTCTGGAGATCTCAGGAGACCACTGAAGGGAAAGCAGGAACATCTTCATCTTCCCTTTATTGCTAACCGGGGTCTTCTGACCTTCTGCAAAGTTGCCCCTCCCCCACTGCTATTTATGGGGTTCCTCAGTTATGCCTCACAGGAGCTGATGGGCAGGTTCCTGGGAGGAAGAGCACAGGGAATGTGAACAGTCGATCAAAAAGTAGCTACAGTCTCTGGAGTTGTAGGGACAATGTGCTCCATGTGATTTACCTATTGTAACTCCTTCATCAAACCTACAGGATAGGTATAATCACCCTGTTTTCTATATTTGTAAGGTGGGGTTTAGAAGAGCTCAATGAGTTAAGAGGTAGCATTGTAACAGAGAGACAGTGCTTAATCACTATGAGGACTGGATTCAGTCCTAACTTTGCTACGTATTAGCTGACCAAGTTGCTCATACTCTCCGTGCCTTAATTTCTCCATCACAAAGTGGAGCTGATAATAATAATGGTACTAAAACATACCTCACAGAGTGTTTCTGAGGATTAAATAAGTTTATGTGTGTAAATCTTTTAAACAGTCCCTTTCATGAAATTAAGAGCTCAATAAGAGTTGTCACATGGCAAGAAAATGCCACAATCAGGTACAGCTCGATTCTTGGTATTTGGACTCTCAGGGACTGGGGAGAAGGTGGTTGCTAGTTAGGAGGGTCTGGGTTTGGGAATCTACTACAGCTGAGGAAGGGGGTGCATAAGCGTGTGGAGGTTGGTTGTCTGCTGGGTCAAAAGTAGATTTAGAATCAGAAGTGTTAGGGGTATGATGTTTTGTGTGAAAGGGGAGGTTCTGACAGGTAGAGCAGGGCTGACAGAGGGTTGAGACTGGTGGGTGACATAGGCCTGGACATAGGGAATCTGACCATTTTCCATTTCGGTAACAGCAATTATCTAAATCATGAAATGTGTTAAATCAAAAGTTTTCAGATAAAGGGGGATTTAGTAAGATGCAGTATAGAGGTGAGGTGGCTAATGGCTGTGAGTCTAATCCATCAACCCCCATAATAGAGACCGAGGAGGGGATAAGGGTATCAAGAAGTTTGGGGAGGGCAGAATGAGTGGCCCCAGTGTCAATTAAAAAGGAGATTGCAGCTGGCATGGCTCAGTAGTTGAGCGTCAACCTATGAACCAGGAGGTCACGGTTCGATTCCTGGTCGGGGCACATGCCCAAGTTGTGGACTCAATCCCCAGTGTGGAGTATGCGGGAGGCAGTCGATCAGTGATTCCCTCTCATTGTTGATGTTTCTCTCTCTCTTCCTCTCTCTCTCTCCCTTCCTCTCTGAAATCAATAAAATATATATTAAAAAAGAAAAAGGAGATCAGCTTACCTGCCACCACAATTGTTACCTGAGGGTCTGTCCTGGTGATGTAAGTCTGTGGGGCCATGTCAGGGCCTGGGCAGCTTCAGTCTTTGGTGGCCAGTCCCAGGAGGTCTGGGAGCTCCACACCGGATCCAGAGGGTGGCCTTGCTGGACTGGCCAAGGTCCGACCTGGAGAGGGCAGACTACAGTCTGATTTCCAGTGGCCTTCCTTCCACACCTTGGGCAGGGCCCAGGCCAGGGTGTTGGGTTTGCACAGGACTTGGCCCAGTGTCCTTCCTTGTTGCATTTGAAGCATGGGCTTAGAGGAGGCTTAGCCCCTGACTTAGAGGTTTGTGAGAGTGGTGGCTAAGAGCTTAAAGGCCTTCTTCAGGGCCTCAGCCTTTGGCCTGATCTCGCTTTTGTTTTTGGATTTGGGTCTCCTCATCTCTTATTATTAAAGACCTTAAAGGCCAAGTTAACAAGGCCTTTTTGAGGTGTTTGTGGACCTGTGTCTATTTTTCGAATTTGCAGCATATGTCAAGGGCTGATTCGGAAATAAAATGGGTGTTCAGAAAAGGGTTCCCTCTGGGGAGGTGTGGTCTAATGTGGTCAATTTCTGTAGGGCCTCAGTGAGGCGGGAGAGGAAGAGAGCTGAGTTTCAACAGGGCCCTGAGTGATTTTATTGTTTGTCATAGTTGACTCCCTATGGGCATCCTTTTTTAGTCCAGCAATGAGACAGGTGATTATATGGCTACAGAGCCGACGCCTTGGAGAATTAACCTGATAGTCCCGTCTGGGGTCAGTTCAGGGGACTGCATCACCGCAAACTGGGTTGGCTACCATGTCCTGTCTATGGAGGGCATCGGCATGGTCCTGAGCTGCTAGCCAGATGTGCTCCTTCTCCTCTGGGTTTAGAGAGGAGGACAGGATGATGTAGATGTTGTGCCAGATCAGGTCATAGGACTGGGTCAGGTACTCAAATTCCTTAGTAAAGGTGGTTGGGTCTGTGGGAAAAGACCTGAGATGCCTTTCAATCTGTGAAGGTTGGGCATGGGATGTGCACCCAGACAATACCCCCAGTTCCTGCTACCTCCCTCAGGGATAGAATGGGAGCGGGAATAGAAGTGGCTGTTGAGAGGGCAGTCTTTGGGTGGCCGGAGAGTGAGTGTTAGGTGAGTGTATTACAGCTCGAGTTCTTGGTATTTGGACTCTCAGGGACTGGGGAGAAGGTGGTTGCTAGTTAGGAGGGTCTGGGTTTGGGAATCTACTACAGCTGAGGAAGGGGGTGCATAAGCGTGTGGAGGTTGGTTGTCTGCTGGGTCAAAAGTAGATTTAGAATCAGAAGTGTTAGGGGTATGATGTTTTGTGTGAAAGGGGAGGTTCTGACAGGTAGAGCAGGGCTGACAGAGGGTTGAGACTGGTGGGTGACATAGGCCTGGACATAGGGAATCTGACCATTTTCCATTTCGGTAACAGCAATTATCTAAATCATGAAATGTGTTAAATCAAAAGTTTTCAGGCCATTGAGACTCATTATTTAGTTTATACTGTGGAGGCACTTGGACCTGATCTCCCCCATAAGTGTGCAGAAGAAGTGTGGCGTGGCCCACAAGAGAGGAAAGGTGAGTGACAGACCACAAATCCAAAGTTCTGTTTAGGGCAGGCCAAACAAATCACCACGAGAAACAAGAGGTGACCCTCCGAACTGGGTGTGACCAGTCCAGAAGGACCCAAAGCCAAATGGCTGAGGAGTCTTCTGGCCTAGTGCTAGGACTTTCGAGATGAAAGAACTTTCGAGAAGTCAGAGAGAGTGGGCAGAAGACTCGAGATAAGGGAAACTGTGGAAGTCACTCACCTAGAGAAGATTGGCCGGTATGGGGTGGAGGGTCAGCAATGGAGGAGAGGTTCCTGATCTGGTGTCCTCCTTGGCTGGTTCTGGAAAGCCTGTAAGAGAGGGAGGCCTAATCAAGGCTGGCAATCATGTCACTTGAGTAGGATTCAGAGGTAAGCCCAGGACCAGCTGCCGCTGCCTACTGCTCTTGAGTAGCAAACTCAGGGTGACCGAAGCCAGGGTGGTGGATCCCCTTCCCTATGGAACCCTCCAGGATTTTGGTACCAGATGTTAGGGTCATCAATTGAGGAACACACGAGGCCAAAAGTGGTAAAGCATTATAAATGTATTACATCACGTGGAAAACCAGATGGGTTGAGCCCCCAAATGGCGCCAGCACCCAGGAACCGGGAGTCAGAGATTTTAAAGGACTCTAGGCAGGCTTTCCGGGCATAGCATTTTCTGGGTGGGTCCAGATCCTGCAAAGGTCTGGAGGGGAAGGATAATGGTCTTAGCAAGTAGAATGTGGTCTAAGCAAATGGGATGTGGTCTAAGCAAAAGGGAATGTCAGTTGTGAAGTGGTCTAAAGGTCAGTTCCCAGGGGAGGGGGTATCGATTCAATTATTTGATCAAACCTAACAAATGTTTAATTAAATGTCCAGAAAACATAACATTAGACAAGTAGTCAATTGCATCTCAGCTCAGTTCTTGTATAGTTATATATGAATTCTATTTAATGAGGAATGTGTGTGCCTTTTAATATATTTGATGTGATGTAGTGTGGATATGCCAAAACAGAACCTAGCAGAAGTCTTAAAATAGCCCTGGCCACAAAAAAGGCTAGGGTTTGTCAAAGAGCCCTCATTCATTCATTCATCCATTCAATAAGCACCTCACAGAGTAAGCCAGCAGAGCCATGAGTGGGGCCCTGATGTTAGGGACAGAAATAGAATATTGGAAACTAACTATAATTATAAGAAATATTAATCATGCTCTGTTAACTGTGATTGTTCTTTTCTGATTAGAGAAAGCACATTTCCACCTCACTGGGAGCTAGCATCAGAATGCAGTCCATCCTCCTGTCCCAAGAACTGCCCATCATTACGGAAAGATTTACAATCTCGTGGCTGAAACAATTTAGTCCCAGGGGCACCTGCTCTTTACAACCCCCAGCCTGTTACCTGTAATCTTGTCCCTGGGTGCCTGGAGGCGCCCACCCTCTGTGACACTCCCCCTCCAGACCACATGACTTGTAAGCTGTAATAATTATTCCATGCCCACTTTCCCATACCTGTAATTCCTCCTTTCCTTTGTAATCTTTGTCCTTCTACCCAATATAAGCAGCTGGCTTATGGTGGAGTGCAGAACAGGTTTTTGTGAATGACCTGCTGCTCTCCATATTGCCAGAATTATTGGAATAAATGCTCATATATGATTCAACCCTGTCTCTGATTAATTGGCTGAAGTAGGGACAGGCTGCCGAACCCCTTGGTTGCCCGGTTACCCAAGGGGCAGCTCAGAGTCACCGCCTCCCTGTGGCTCTCATCTCTTGGTAACCTGTCTTGAACTTCATTCTTTCATCCATCTCCCCCAGGGCAGGGTCTCTCCTGTACACATGGGGAAAACGGGAGTTCAGAGAGTGCAGGGCAGGCCTGAGGTCACAGAAATTCACCTCATTCGTGGCAGAGTCAGGATTTGCACCCACACCTTCAGCTATACCTCTCTTGGAAGTGAGCAGGCCTGCACTCCCCAGGGTCCCTCTCTGAGCTCATGAATATTTACACAGCTGATCCAGGCCTTTCCTTCCAGAAGTCTGCAAGGAAGCTGGTTAGAGTCATGTGGCACCAAATTCATGTTCTAATTTTAACATCACTCACATACTACCACCATCTGCCTCCCCTTCTCCTTTCTGCAAGGGATGTTTTGCCTGCTGGGAGCATACCACAGCCCCAGCTCTCTTGTCTGTTACTTGGAATGAGTCATCTTTTGGAGGGCTCTTTGTAATGTGGGTGACTTGTTCTGGGGTCCCTAACAGAGGTTTCCCCAAGTATGCAGAGTACCCACCCACTTAGCTGGAGGCTGGTGGCCTTAGTCCCTGTTGTCCATGACCCTTAGAATTAAATTCAACCATTCCCAAGGCCTGTCAAGCCTTGCCCTTTTTGCTGACTCATTTCCGTCAACTTTTTCCCTCCCTCTCCCCACTCTAGCCTAGGATTCCCAAATAAAATATAGGATGCCACCCTGGCCAGTGTGGCTCAGTTGGCTGGGCATCATATTATCAACGTAGGCAGTTAGAGTTATTAATATAAGAAAGAAAGCAAAAGGGAATTAAATAATTTTCATAAACTGGGAAGCAGGAACAAGTAACAGAACAGAATTTCCATCTAGCTTACTGGTACACAGACCATTAACACACTCTGCAGCGGTTCTCAACCTGTGAGTCGCAACCATCGGAAAACACATATAGCATATCAGATATTTACATTACGATTCATAACAGTGGCAAAATTACAGTTATGAAGTAGCAACGAAAATAATTTTATGGTTGGGGGTCACCACAACATGAGGAACTGTATTAAAGGGTCACGGCATTAGGAAGGTTGAGAACCACTGCCTAGTGCAGCCGTGGGCAAACTACGGCCCGCAGGCTGGATCCGGCCCGTTTGAAATGAATAAAACTAAAAACAAAAAAGACCGTACCCTTTTATGTAATGATGTTTACTTTGAATTTATATTAGTTCACACAAACACTCCATCCATGCTTTTGTTCCGGCCCTCCGGTCCAGTTTAAGAACCCATTGTGGCCCTCGAGTCAAAAAGTTTGCCCACCCCTGGCCTAGTGGGACTGCTCTAGGGGGCCTGCCTGGGAGAAATCAATCCCGGAAGAGGACAGGAAACCTCTTTAGAAATGCTAAAAGCTCCCGGCCCGGCATGGCTCAGTAGTTGAGCATAGACCTAAGAACCAGGGTTCGATGCCTAGGTTACCAGCTCTATCCCCAGTAGGGGGCATACAGGATACAGCTGATCAATGATTCTCCCTCATCATTGATGTTTTTATCTTTCTCTCCCTCTCCCTTCCTCCTTGAAATCAATAAAAATATATAGTTATAAAGAAATGCTAAAAGCCAGGTACTGGGTGTAAGGGAGGAAATTCCTCTTCTGGGCACACGTGCAATAAGAATTAGATGATGTGCCCTAGACGATTTTGGTTAAGTGGATAGAGCATCGGCGGTCAAGGGCACATCCGAGGTTACAGGCCCTGGTCAGAGTGCATGCAGGAGGCAATCAATTGATGTGTTTCTCTCACATTGATGTTTCTCTCTCTCTTTCCCTCTCTCTTCCACTCTCTCTAAAAATTAATGGAAAAATATCCTCAGGTGAGGATCAAAAAAAAAAAAAGAATTAGATGATGTTATGAAACTTTTGGACACTCGCAACGAAGTCAGGGTGACGAAATAGAGGGACAGGGCCTAGTATGGGAACAATTGGAAAGGTAACTGGATTATAGAGCATGAAACCCCAAGCCACACCTGCGAAAAGTTAGGAATTTGGGTTGGATAATTTAAATCAGAGGTCCTCAAACTACGGCCCGCGGGCCACATGCAAATACAAATATTGTATTTGTTCCCTTTTTGTTTTTTTACTTCAAAATAAGATATGTGCAGTGTGCACAGGAATTTGTTCATAGTTTTTTTTTAAACTATAGTCCGGCCCTCCAACGGTCTGAGGGACAGTGAACTGGCCCCCTGTTTAAAAAGTTTGAGGAGCCCTGATTTAAATGGTCCTTTGTCTTTTGCCTAACTAGAAGATATATGGGGGGGTATCAGACTGCCTCCTGGGAGTGCTTCTAGAGCCTGCCCACCCTTTAGAGCCCCGAGGGTGTATTAATTCCTCGTAATTCACAATAAAATCTTACCCTCATGTTTAAACTTCTGCGTGTGCATTTGGAATTCCCTTCCTCACTTCACCACAAAAGGACCTATCGCACACACGGACAATCCCATGCACCCAAAGGTCACTGATTTGATTCCTGGTCAGAGCACATGGCCAGGTTGCAGGTTCAGAGGTGCCTACGGCAACTGGTAGATGTTCCTCTCTCTGTTCCTCTGCCTTTCTCTCTCTCTAAAAAGAAAATCAATAAAAACATTTAAAAATGAAATAAAATACAGAATGCCCACTTAAATTGAATAAACAATGAATAATGTTTTAGCATAACTATGTCCCATGCAACATTTGGGACATACTTATACTAAAAAATTATTCGCCATTAATCTGAAATTCTAATTTCAGAAATTTAACTGGATGCCCTATTTATACAGGGTAGGACAAAAGTAGGTTTACAATTGTTGGTATGAAAAATAATACAATGATTAATAAATAATACAGGAATAAACTTTGTTTTGTATACTCACAACTGCAAACCTACTTTTGCCTCACCCTGTATATTGTTTTTATGTTAAGGTTGCTGGTTTTGGGCAAATAGGTCCTTTTTCGAAGTGAGGAAGGAATTCCAAATGCACACGCAGAAGTTTAAGTGGGAGGGTAAGATTTTACTGTGAATTAAGGGGAATTAATACACAGCGGGTACCTAGAGGGTGCTGTGGAAGGCTCTAGAAGCACTGAACCTTTGTTAATCCTCCATATATCTTGGTTTAGGCAAAGGACAAAGGACCATTTAAATTATCCAACCCAAATTCCTAATTTTTCTGGCTTGGATTGGGCCCTCCTCCCAGTAAATTCTACTGGGGTTTCATATCCTCTGTCCAATCCAGTTACCTTTTTAAAAAATATATATATATTATTGATTTTTTTACAGAGAGGAAGGGAGAGGAATAGAATTAGAAACACTAATGAGAGAGAAACATCGATCAGCTGCCTCCTGCACACCCCCCACTGGGGATGTGCCCGAAACCAAGGTACATGCCCTTGACCAGAATCCAACCTGGGACCTTTCAGTCCGCAGGCCGACACACTCAGTCCGCTGAGCCAAACCGGTCCGGGCCCAGTCATCTTTTTGATTGTTCCCACACTAGGCCCTGCCCCTCATTTTCATCACCCTGACTCCCATGGCTCCTGCTCTGAGCAGAGGAATTTCCTCCCCCACCTCCAGTACCAGGCTTTTAGTATTTCTAAGGAGGTTTCCTGTCCCCTTCCAACTGGTGGCAGCCCACTTAGAGTACGTTAATGGGTCTGTGTACCAATAAGCTAGATGGAAATTCTGTTCTTTGTTCCTGCTTCCCAGTCTATAAAAATTATTTAATTCCTTTTGCTTTCTTCCTTATATTAATAACTATAACTGCTATGCAGACTTTAACATGTAATGGTTTTTTTTCTAATTACTGTTAACATACAATATCATATTAGTTTCAGGTGTACAGCATAGCAGTTAGACATTTATATACCTTACGAAGTGATCACCCTAATAAGTCTAGTACCCATCTGACACCATACATCATTATTACAATTTTATTGATTATACTCCCTATGCATCCCCATGACTTTTTGTAACTACCAATTTGTATTTTTTTAAAACATATATTTTTTATTGATTTCCGAGAGGAAGGGAAAGGAAGAGAGAGATAGAAACATCAGTGATGAGAGACAATCATCAATCGGCTGCCTCCTGCAATGCCCCACACCAGGGATCGAGCCCACAACCAGGGTATGTGTGTGCCCTCACTGGGAATCGAACTGTGACCTCCTGGTTCATAGGTCAATGCTCAACCACTGAGCCACACTGCCTAGACCTAATTTGTACTTAATTGCTTCTCCTTTTTCACCCAGCCTCCCAACACCCCCTCCCATCTGGCAACCATCAAAATGTTCTATTGGGTGCCCTATATTTTTATTTGCTATCTCTGCCGACCCTACTTCAGTACACTGTCCTCTTGCTCTTTCACAGTTACCATCAGCACCCCCACCTCAGGGCCTGTGCGTGTGCTGTTCCCTCAGCCTGGAACACTCCTCCTGCCCCATCTTTGCTAACTCCTTGACACTGAAAAGCTCAACTCAAATGTTGCCACTGCAGTAAAAATTTTCCTGACCATCAAACTGAAGTAGTGTCCCCATTACCACCATTATTCTCTCTCCTATGATCGTGTTTTATGTTCCTCATGGCACTTGGAGCTATCTCTGAAATACTCCTGTTTTTTCCATGTCCCCCACTACAAAGTCAGCTCCATGAGAGAATCTGAGTCTGTCTAGCAGAGGCTACACACATGTTTGTTGGATGTTGTTAAATACCTAACTAAAAGTGCCCCTGCAAGAGAGGTTTCATTTTGCCCACACTGCAGCTGGAGAATCCAAAGATCAGAGCGGTGGGTAACCCATCCTTGGCCTCTAGCTGGCCTTTTATATACCAGGAACTCTTCCCAGTATTTTGCATTAATTAACTTATTTAATCTCAAATCAGCCCAATGATGGAGGCACTATTATTACCAAAGTAAAGAAACTGAGGCACAGAGAGGTTTAGCAACTTGGCCATATAGCTCATTAGAAGTGGAGTCAGGATTTGAACTCAGGCCTCCAAAGCCTGCATGTAGAAAACAGTGGCCTGGTCCAATCCCTCACTTCACTCATTTAAATATTTACAACAGATCCACTGAAGCTCTGCCCAGCCATATAACCTCAACACTCTCCTGACCTTAGTCATGCCCTTCCTTGTTACCACCAACACCCACCCAGCACACACACAGTTCCTTGCCCTCTCCTTGATCACTTTTGCACTTGTTGCTCCCTCTACTTGGGAATCCTTCCTTCTTTCTCTTGTCCACCAGAGAAACCTTTTACTAGTCCAGTGATGGCGAACCTATGACATGCATGTCAGAGGTGACACGCGAACTCATTTTGGGTGACACGCATCGACAGAGACAAAAAATTGCATAATTCAAATATTTGTCTCTCGCAACGGCCAGAGTTGGGCATCACTCGAGTAATATTATTACTCACGTTACTCATGATCAATAATGCAATTCTAAAACCGGATGTAAACATGTACATCAGTGTTGCGTAGCAAAGATACATAGTGAAAACATCCAAGATACATTGTTCCAATATTGACATTAATATAAAAAGGTTAAGAATTGCACTATAAAGAGATTAATCTTTACTCATGACATTTTATTTTTACTTGAGTGACAACATGCCCAATTCTGGAAACGGCCTCATTATTGTCAACATGTGCCTCGGGTAAGCTTCCCGTGCGTTCGGGTGCATTCGGCAAATGGACGCACTTGATCGCCATGTTCGTTAGGAGACAGGAGTGGGAGGGTTAGAAGAAAAAGATATACAGTGCAACAGT
>NW_005372150.1:645096-684634 GCF_000412655.1 Myotis brandtii
TGGCGCTTGCTTGGCCTTGAAGTGCACCAAGTATGAACCTGCAATCGAAGAATTAGCAGACAAACTTCAGCACCAAAAAAGTCACTAATTTCTAGTTTTCATACCATTTGATTATCATTGTTTTTATTATTTTTTTCTAAATGTACATTGTTTTTCTGTTTTCATTTTATACATATTTTTGGTTGATTTTTCTTTGTTAAATGGCATTTAAATATATAAAATAAATATCAAAAATATAAATCTTTTTTTTACTATGGTTGCAAATATAAAAAAAAATTATGAATATTTCTATATGTGACACGGCACAAGAGTTAAGTTAGAATTTTTTAAAATGACACACCGAGCTCAAAAGGTTTGCCATCACTGTACTAGTCCATCAAGGTCTCTGAGCAAGTGTCCCCTCTTCCAGGCAGCCCTCCCTGACTATTCCCTCTCCTATCCCAGGCTGGGGCCTCCCCTAAGCTTCCTCAGGACTGCTTCCACTCTGATCCTGGTCTAAGCCCCAGCTGTCCCCACATTGGACTGAGAGATCTGGCAGGCAAGGATGGGTTGGAGCCTTCCAGGGCCCCCGTGCAGGCTGGGCTGAGTAGATAAGACAAGCTCAGAATTGCAAGGGGACCTCAGCTTCCAACATCAGGAAACCTCAGCTGTTTTATCCCTTCTGTCTGTCCTCAGCAGGATTTTGGCCCCCATCCCAGGCTGTCTATGGCCAACTGGGGTTGGCTCCTCTGGTGTGACTAGAGCAGGGACAGCCACAGAGTCAGGGTGGCTGGTTCAAGGAGGGGCTTCCAGAAAATTAAATCCAGTTGGGGATTTTGGCTCAATAACTCCCAAGAACCACAAAGAGGAAAGCACATACCTATAGCTATAAAATTGTCCTAGGAAATATCCAGAGAAGTACGCAGAGTTATATACATGAGGAAGCTCATTCCAGTGCTGTTTATGAAACTAAAACATTGGAGACAAGCTAAGTGCCCATTCGCTGGGGACTGGTTTAGTGACGTATGCTGCATCTATGCCAGGCAGCTGGCCTCTTGCATCATTTCTCCCTGCTCTCTGCCCATAGGGCACAGTAGTCACATTCCCTCCACTCCCTCCTTCTTAGAGCCTTTGCACACACTATTCCCACTGCCTGGACACTCTTCCCTCCCCTTCTTAGTTGGTTAACTACCAATCACTCTTCAAACCCCCACCAATTATTATTTCCCAGGCATCTCTCCTGGACCAAGTAAAATCCTCCAATAATATGGGTCTTCAAGGAACCTGTTGTATTTGTGACAGTCCCACTACCAGTGTTTATCTTTTTCCCCAACTGGACTGTAAACTCCACAAGTGTAGGAATTGATCTGTTTTGTTCCCCAGTATAAATATAGATCCTAGCATAGTACCTGGCACTCAATATAAATTAATGAAGGGCTAATGGATATAGATCCATACTCATTAACACAGCGAGATACCCATGATATAGTTATGAGCATGAAGAATGTAGGTTACAAAATCTCTGCAGCTTGCTGACATTTCTGTAAGAAAATCCGCGCACGCATGTGTGTGTGTGTGTGTGTGTGTGTGTGTGTGTGTGCATGTGTGTGTGAAAATCTTGGAAGAAAGAACAGCAAATTAAAAACAGAGTTAACAATCAGCAGGAGACTACATGTGATGTTTCTTTCCTTCTTGCTTATTTATATTTTCACTTCCATGAACTGAGATTACTCTGTAATTAGAAAAGTATATGCAAGTCCCCTGAGGGTCTTGTTGAAATGCAGACTCAGATCCAGGTGGTCTGGGGTGGGGCCTGAGAGTCTGCATTTCTAGGCTCATGCTGTTGATTTGAGGGCCAGAGTTTGAGTGGCAAGGCTGTAGAGTACTGCATGAGAAGGAGAAGAGGAAGAAGAGAAATTACAAATGATGTGAAGCATCTGTCCCTGGAGGAGCCTGGCAGGAGGAGATGGAGAAAAGACAAACAGAAGGACAGATTGGCCAGGGGCTGGCAGGGAGCATCCCCAGGGCAGAATAGACTTGGTGATGGGAGGAGGAGGCCACGAGGTGTGGCCGGCTGGGTGGAGAGATGGCCAGAGGGGTGCAGTACTGCCCTGATGGGTAGACAGGCATAACTCAGGGGTCCAGTGTTTGGAGCCCCTCCTTCAACTGAACGTTTCCTGGTGATGAGTGCTCTGCATGGGCCTACTCCTGCCAGTCTCTCAGATGTTCCCAGTTAGGCAGGGGCAGACAGGAACTGCTTGTTGTGTACTTCAGACCTCACCCTGCACTGTTGACTAAGCTGGGCTGCAGTTTGCAGAGGGGTGCCCTGCTGTCCCATCCAGCCCAGCTTAGCTGTGGCCTCTTACATTTCTCTCTCTACTGTCAAGGACAGGGCATCCCGAGGGGAGCAGATGTCCCCTGAGGGCTCAACTGTGGTGGACAGGCTGGCTCAGGCCTTTGGGCTGCTCCTTTCCTGGCCTTCTGCTCCTCAGAGTTGGGAGTACCTGATCAGGGCCAAGGCGGGCACTAAGGGGAGGGGAGGGGGAGGGAGGGAACTGGCAGGACTAAAAGCAGAAGCCTGGGAGAGCCTGGTTAAAGGATAAGGCGGCAGGGAAGAGGGGAGGACACACATTGTCCACTCCTCCTGGAAAGACTAGTCATTTTATCAGCTACCACTAAGGGTTCCACTAACACACACAGTTAGCACTAGGAGAACCCCTCTAGTCTGTCTCCAAACACAGCACACTCCCACTCAGGCACCATTCATGGCTCCCATTATCTAAGGAGAAGTTTACAACTTTTAGGTTGCTTCCTCACAGAACTTTTGCAAGACTGTATCCCCCCACAATCTTTCTAAGTTGACATCTGTAAGTTTTCACCCTATGTTTAAAGGTATACTCGCATTAATAGAAAATAAAACATATTAAACATTTGACAAGATAAAATACACTGAAGATCAACTAATTAGAATATTTTATGACATGATTTGGTCCAGTAGGTTTTAATTATTAAATTAAATAGCCCACTCGGAACCTGAAATTATGTGAAATTTTATTAAGTGGTTTTATCCATTTTGTAATTCAAAATGTGATAAACCTAAAAGAGTCCAAGTAGATGAGAAGAATCAACTTTGCTGACTCTTTGGCTGTCCTGCATTCAGAACATCTCCACCCCCGACCTGTTCTCTGGGGAATGTTATGAGGGTGGAGAGATGGGAAGCCTGAGGTCAATGTAGTTATCTGAGGTATCAAACATCAGGACCTCCCATCACCCTCTTAGCGTGGGGACCCGGAGCTCTTTACACCCAGCACAATGTGCCATAACTTGTTCCAAAGGGGCAAGGATTTGAACCCAAGCCACTACCCATTTTTCCTCAGTGCCTCCACATGAGGCTAAAAGTTTCTGATCTTGTGCTCAAACCTGCCCTTCCCCTGAGATGCCCATTGTTCCTGGCCTGGTTCTGACTCATCTCCTCCCTGGAGCTGCCTCCAACCCACCAACAGGCACAGTCCCTTTTCCCAGATTTGAGCCCCTTCCATCCTTTAGAACAGTGGTTCTCAACCTGTGGGTCGTGACCCCTTTGTGGGTGGAACGACTCTTTCACAGGGGTTGCCTAAGACCATCCTGCATATCAGATATTTACATTACGATTCATAACAGTAGCAAAATTACAGTTATGAAGTAGCAAGGAAAATAATTTTATGGTTGGGTCACAACAACATGAGGAACTGTATTAAAGGGTCGTGGCATTAGGAAGGTTGAGAATCACTGCTTTAGAAGGTCCTTTGAGCTGCTCTGTCTCCCACTTTGCCCCTCCATGGAGAAGCTCCACTTCACTCACCTCTCTGCCCCAACCCTGACAGCACATACCTTGAGCTCATAAATGTTTGAAGAATAAATGCATGGCAAGTGGGACACTGACAAAGGATAACAACATCCCTAGGAGGTGATAACAGGAACTCAACTTTCTTCGCTTAAGAAACAAAATTATCAGTTTGGCAGCAGGAATGAATCTGCCTCCAACTCTGGTGCCCAAGAAACAGCCTTGATCATTTTCTTTTAATTTAGACAATGAGCCCCCGTACCCCTCCCCAACACAGGTGGGAAATGTCATTTCAATGGTTTTTGAAAACTTAATGAAATGACTACATTTACACATTTAACACAGCCCCCCACAAAGCCCCTTGCCCACTGCCTCTGGGACCCTGGGAGCAGTAGGAGCAGGAAGCTGGGGCAGCAACAATTGCCTGCTTCCTCTGCATTTTAAGATGCTTTAGCCCCAAGCCTATAACTTTGAAGGGGGAAGAAACTCTTCCAGCATGCACAGCACCTTTTACCACCACCCCTCTATCTCTTCCTCTATGTGTGTCCACCCCAGGCAAGTTGCTAGAGAAAAGCCTACACCTTCACATCTTTGATTATGAGAGTACAAAACCAGCCCTTCCATCTCTAAAATAAGGGTCTTAGAGTAGATTAGGGGTGATGGGCTCGTCTCCTCTGCCAATACTAGCTGGATGGTAGTGGCCTCCTAGATTGCTGGACTGTAAGGGATTTTGAGACAGAGTCCTGCTTGAGTAAGAAAGAGTGCTGGAAGCTTTGACAATGTCTGCCAGGGACATAGGAAGGGAATGTGGGGATACAGGTTCCAGAATTTTACCATTTATGAAGAAATTTAGAGATTGAAAACTGGTGGCCCGAGGCCAGATTTCTTTGTCCCTTACAGGTTGTTATATGTATCTTAGAGAGAGGAAGAGAGGGGGAAAGAGAAACATCAATCAGTTGCCTCCTGTACATGCCCAGACCAAGGATCCATCCTGAAACCTGGGTATGTGCCCTGACCAGAAATTGAACCCACAACCTCTTGGTGTATGGCATGACACTCCAATCAACTGAGCCACACTGGGTTTTTTATATTTTTTAAACTTGAATTTTACTACCACTATTTCTAAAGTGGAAGGTTTTACCATCAAAAGCTAGATTTTTGGAGTCTCTAGAAAACCAGAATTGTCCCCACTGGGCTTTGTTCCCACCTGGTAGCTGGTACTTGGCAGGTGGGTCATGCTCTCCAGGTCCTTAGTCTCCATCCCAACCCCTCTCACATGCTGGGGGTTTTCAACAGAGAAACTAATTAAACCCACACAGCAAACCTACAGGGAAGGTCCTGTTATAATAACATTTTGCAGACAGGGCATCTGAGGCTCAGAGAGGTGATATGGAGTACCCAAGGTTAAAATCATCCACGGGTAAGTGGCAGAGGCAGGAGTTCTACTAGGTGGCTGGGCCGTGTCAGTCAGCCTCACTGGCTACGCTGTTTGCCTCTGAGGAGAAGGACCCAGAGGAGGGGAGTGCCTGCTGCCCTAGAGCAATTATGCCTAAAGCAGGGTCTTTCAGATTCCGTTTTCCTGGTTCTTATAAACTGTATTATTTTTCCTTCAGTAAATACTCCCCAGAGGAAAATGGTGACCTGATAAGCATCCAGTTGTAGGAAATAGTCCTCTGTGATCCATCTTCAGCATAGTCAACTTTTAATGGAAACGGTTACTGAATTTCCCCAGGGCAAACAGAATGTAGGGAGGAGGGAAGAGGATATAAGAACAAAGAACTGTGTGTGGAAACCCTCATGGCACCCACCTCAAGTAGATGGGGGGAGGAGGGGAGGTAGAGACAACTAGAAAAGGCCTGAGCCCATTGTTTTAAATAACCCAATAAGAGACAATATGATTTAGGCGACATATGAGGAAACTGTTAACCCCATAGTACTCAGCCAATGAGGAACTGGAGGAGGGACTCTCCCACCTTAGGGATAAATAGCCTGTGATCGCTACTCCATGTTGCCTGTTGAACCGGATGGACACCTGCTCTTACAAGAACATATTAAAAGTCTCGTTTTTTCCATCCTTCTGTCTCTGAGTCTATTATTTGAATTCGGACAGGTGAACATTTCTCACACAGTTAAATCCTCCACAGAATTTTATTTGCTAATTACATACACTATAAAACTTAACAAAATAATAGATGGTCACCAAACCCATGGTCTTAGGCTTTGCCGGCTCCTTGAAAATTAATCATATAATAACAGGTGCACAGTGATTTGTTGACACATCTACATGTTTCAGTTGGGAACCTTACATGTACAGATTAAAAAAATGGGGGGGGGGTTCTCTGGAAACTAACCCACAGGGTGATCTGATCATAAATACTTAACTGGGAAGGTCATGGTGGGTAGTCACGCCTCAGGCATATAACTTCTTTAGTAAAAAGTTTATCTTGACTTAAGCCCTGTCTATTGTTTCTGTATATCTCTAGGTCGGCAAACTCATTAGTCAACAGAGCCAAATATCAACAGTACAATGATTGAAATTTCTTTTGAGAGCCAAATTTTTTAAACTTAAACTATATAGGTAGGTACATTGTTATTAACTTAATTAGGGTACTCCTAAGGCTTAGAAAGAGCCACACTCAAGGGGCCAAAGAGCCGCATGTGGCTCGCGAGCCGAAGTTTGCCGACCACGGCTCTTGGTTAATACACCTTTGAAATAAGCCATAACCACCCTCAGGAGAGCACATAATCTTTTTTTTTAACTTCTTTATTGGTTAAGGTATTACAAATGTGTCCTCATCCCCCCATTAACCCCAACCTCCCCCCCCGCCCCACTCATGCTTTCATACTTCTGTTGTCTGTGTCCATTGGTTTGGCTTATATGTATGCATACAAGGCCTCCCTCCCCTACTCTCCCTCTGGGGATTAATAGTCTGATCGCTGTTTGTCTTTGGATCTGTCCCTGTTCATCAGTCTATTTTGTGCTCTCTATTTCACAAATGAGTGAAATCATGAGGTATTTATCTTTCTCTGACTGGCTTATTTCACTTAGCATAATGCTCTCCAGTTCCATCCATGTTGTTGCAAATGGCAAGAGTTCCTTCTTTTTTACCGCAGCGTAGTATTCCATTGTGTAGATGTACCAGTTTTTTAATCCACTCATCTGCTGATGGCCACTTAAGCTGTTTCCAAATCTTAGCTATGGTGAATTGTGCTACTATGAACATAGGGGTGCATATATCCTTTCTGATTGGTGTTTCTGGCTTCTTGGGATATATTCCTAGTAGTGGGATCACTGGGTCAAATGGGAGTTCCATTTTTAGTTTTTTGAGGAAGCTCCATACTGTTCTCCACAGTGGCTGCACCAGTCTGCATTTCCACCAGCAGTGCAGAAGGGTTCCTTTTTCTCCACATCCTCTCCAACACTTGTTGTTTGTTGATTTGTTGATGATAGCCATTCTGACAGGTGTGAGATGATACCGCATTGTTGTTTTGATTTGCATCTCTCGTATAATTAGTGACTTTGAGCATGTTTTCATATGTCTTCCGGCCTTCTGTATGTCCTCTTTCGAAAAGTGTCTATTTAGGTCCGTTGCCCATTTTTAAAATATATTTTATTGATTTTTTACAGAGAGGAAGGAAGAGGGATAGAGAGTTAGAAACATCGATGAGAGAGAAACATCGACCAGCTGCCTCCTGCACACCCCCTACTAGGGATGTGCCCACAACCAAGGTACATGCCATTGACCGGAATCGAAACTGGGACCCTTCAGTCCGCAGGCTGATGCTCTATCCACTGAGCCAAACCGGTTAGGGCAGGAGAGCACATAATCTTATTAATTATCCTGTAATTCAATCTCCATGTAATCTTCCTTATGGCCCCTCCTTCATTTCAAATGCATAAAAGAAACTGCAAAACTGTTATTCTCCTAAGCATTTGAGATCTTACTTCCCTGCATTGTCCTCAGTTTAGTTCAAATAAACTCTTGTAAAAATTTGACAGAAAAAAAATGGTGGCAGAGTAAGGGGATGCTTCACAGACACACTCCCAGAAACAAACTGGAATTACAACTAAAATGCAGAAAAACTTCCTGAATAATCAACAGAAGACTCACAGGAGAGAACCCTCATACCGGAGGACTGAATGTGGAGACTACATAAAGACGGATAGGAGGGCCAGAGGCATGAAAGGACTGGCCAGGCTCCCACAGACAGCAACTGAATTTCCAGAGAGATAGCTCACCTGTCAGGGGTTGCCACTGAGAACTCTGGGGTCTAATCCCCAAGCTGGGCCACCCAGCAGAGAGCATTGGAACTGAGAAGGGTACCCACATAATATCTGGCTGTGAATAGCAGCAAGGTGCTGCCTACCAGGGAGCAGCAGCTGGAAATTCAGGCACCCTCTTAAAGGGCTAATGCACAAAACTCCCCATGGAACACCCACCTTGTGCTCTGGCAGAGAGAGGGCAGAGTGGACTGGAGTTGTGTGAGCAGAGGCCAGGATTGGGAATTCAGGGATTAAGCTCAGAAGGCAGACACCCACAGTTTCTTGTGCTGATCCATTCCCTCACCCAGTGGAGGACATCTTTCCCACACAGACATTTGCCTTGTCTGGGGGGGGGGGGAGACAGTTGACCCACCCTATTGGAAAACACTTTGCCCTGAGGCCACTTAAGAGACTAAAAATAACAATTACCCTCCAGGCAGAAGCAATTGCTCTAACCTGTTGAAAAAAACTCTCCCCACACCTGAGGATGATTACCTGGTGGTAATGTAATTCAGAATCCTATCAGTCTGCAGGCAGAGGTAGTCTCTGGAGGATTTGAGTCTTTGCCTGATCTAAGTAGTCAGAAACAGTGTTTGACACTGTCCTGCACTAGAGATTGAGAGGTGTAGAGAATTTATCTACCTAATACATAGTCATAAATCCAAATAGGCAGCCAAAATGAGGAGACAAAGAAACAACCCCAAAATAAAAAAAATAAGAGAATTCTCCAGAAGAAGAGATAAATGAAGTAGAGATAAGAAATTTATCTGTTTATGTGTTTGCCAGTCTAGGGGATGCTAATTGCTCACTTTTACCTTTTTCTCCCTACCTGATCTCTGGCTGGTCTACTAGTGTAAGACCTTCTGAGCTAGGGATAAGGCAATGCACCTTGGGGCTTCAAAGGGTTATTGCAGGATGATAAGAACAGATGGTTAGTAAATAAAAGTTTGCCCTGCCATATAGGTGGGTCTAAAAGGTTTTTGCTGGTAATCTCTTACTGTGGGCCAGGACCCTAATTCAAGTTCTTTCAGGTAATTAAGGAAGGGACAGATTTATCTTGAGCCTGAAGCTACTAGTAAAATTGCCTTTAGCTCAAAATAGTCACATACCCCCCTAACCGGTTTGCTCAGTGGATAGAGCGGGCCTACAGACTGAAGGGTCCCAGGTTCGATTCCGGTCAAGGGCATGTACCTTGATTGCGGGCACATCCCCAGTTAGGGGGTGTGCAGAAGGCAGCTGGTCGATGTTTCTCATCAATGTTTCTAACTCTCTATCCCTCTCCCTTCCTCTCTGTAAAAAAAATCAATAAAATATATTTTAAAAAATAATCACATACCATTGAGGCACATCTTGGGGTGACTTGTTCTGAACTCCCACAAAAGCAAGATGCTGAATGTGACTACAGTTATGTAAAAGCGTAAGAGGACACACAAAAAAGTATTATTTATTGAATGCTTATTATTAACAACAAAAGTAGCTTTGAATGGATATGCTGCAAATTAAAAGTAGTTGACTCTAAGAACATAGGGGAAGGGATGGAAGGCAGAGGTGAGATGAAACTTAAGTCATATCTTTGTGTATCTGTTTTTGTTTTGTTGTGTATCTGTTTTTTTAAACAACACCACCACCATAGCCTGGAAGTCTGAAAGACCATGCTAACAAGTTCCTACACTGAGTGGAAGTCATGGGGGAGGGTTGTTAAATCATCCTTTATACTCTTATATATTACAATTTTTTTCCTTATGAAAAATGATCCATAAGACAGTCTAAAGGCGAGCTGCTCTGAGGGGAGTGTTTGCAGGCCCTGCTCCCTGCCCACACAGCCTTCCTCTCCAGGGTGTGCCCCCAGCCACCCGTTCCAGGTGGGCAGAGGCAAGAATGGGTGTGGACAGCAAACCCTGTCACCAGTCTGCATGCATTCTAATCTTGGTTCTGCCACTTGCCAATTGTGTAATGCCTGAAGGGTGGCTTGTCCTTGTGTACCTCAGTTTCCCTATCTGTAAATAGCTGTACCAGTTGTAGGTAGGGCTGAGGTGTGGATGAAGCAAACTAGAGACTGGAAAGTGCTCAGCACAAGCTACTAGAGGAGTGCAGTAAATGTCCGCTGCCTTGATTGCCCCCGCTGCTCCCAGGCTTCTTCTGACCGTCCACACTGGCCTCAGGGAACCATGGCTGGCTGCAGGAGGTGGTGGCTACTCTTCTGAGCTGCCCTTGCTTGGCCCTAATCCAGGTGGCTTCAGAGCCTCCAGGTTTGGGGGAGGCTGGGTCAGCCTTCTCTACCCCAGGGGCATTTGGGATGAAATGAACTTGAGAGTTTCAGTTGCACCTGTCTCCCCAGTCCCTGCTCTTCTCCTCACTGGCCCAAGGCTCAGGGTGTTCCAGAAAACTAGAGCCCCATGGTGGAGGAAAACCTACTATCATTTGTTCCTTCATGGGCACCTATTCTGGTATTCATTCAACAACACCCTTCTTTGTGTGGTCCCCACCATGAGAGAGGCAATGGAGGGTGAGGCTGGTAGGGGATGGTTTTAGTTTGGGTACAGGATATACTAGTAATTCGATGGAGCAAGGAGTCTTTCAGAACCACATTTCCATCAACCCTCACAGCAGCCTCAAGTGTGCAGCTGACTGCCCCTTCCCAAGAAAAGGAAGTCGGAGCTCAGGGACGGGAAGGCCCTGCATCAGATAGCACTCCTGTGCCCTTTGTTCTCCTCAGAGGCTCTTGCCTGAAGCCTGGCCTGGCCTCTGAGTGCCAGTGCCCTTCCAGCCTCTGCTACGGCCACCCAGGAATCCCTGTCCCCGCAGATGGACTAAAAGAGCAGGTGTGGCAGGGCCCAGGAGAGAGTAGGCTGAAGGGCTCAACTGTGTTAGTCAGACTCTACCCAAGAGTGACAAGTGATGGAAAACGTGCCTTCAACGGGTTCAGACAGAAAGGAATCCATATAACACGTTGTCACCTACTAAATAATAACACTGCCAGACAACCATCTCCAAAGTCAGTGTTTCTTCACACCCATCATTTATTCCCACGGTCATGGGTTTGTAGGTCAGTTGATCTGGGATGGGCAGGGATTGTTTCAGGTCCTTTTAGGTGTCTTTCCTCCTCCTTGGGCCAACAGCCACCTGGGCTTTTTTCTTATTGTCAATGGCAGAAGCACAGGAAGGGGAGTAGAAACTTGAGAGGCCTCTTTAAGCATAGGCTCTGAACTGACACGATGTGACTTCCATCCACATCCTGTGGCTGAAGCAAGTGACATGACCACAACTTTCATGGCGGGTGAGGAGGGGGATATACTCAGCCTCTAGTGGGGGGCACTGAAGAGTCACATGGAAGAGGATGTGCATGCAGGGAGGGTGAGGGCTGGGGAAGTAACGGACCTGCTTCCCTCTGGGAGCCAGTCTGGGTGGGAGGGCAGGACAGATGTTATGAGGGAACTACTATGGCCCAGAGAGGTAAAATTATTTGCATTTCCCATTAGACTAGACCCTCGCCACCCATCTGGGATGCCCCAGGCTCTGGGATCTCTCCTAGCTGATATATCAGACTTCGAGATATAACATTTCCAGAATGTCACTCACACTTACACACACACACACACACACACACACACACACACACAAAAGATAGGCACAAAGAGTTAATTTTTGGACAAATTTTGGAATTCTGGAGGAAAAAAATCCATATGCAATACTATATTTTTAGCACGAAATGGTGCCAAAATCATGTTTTGGCACTCTTTAGAGTGCAAGTTGCTTAGCTAGTTTGGGAACAAAAAGCAGAACCATGCTGTGTGTCACCTGGTTCTGTAGATGCACTTCTGGGGAGGTCTGACTACTTCTGGCAGCAGGTGCATCTGCCATCCCCAAATGTGCTTGAAAATGATGGCCGAGTCTGGGGAGAAGAAAGCCCAGACCTCTCACCTGTGTATCTGGTCCTCCAGCTCTGTCAGGCTCACAGCATTCAAGGTAGGTGAAGGGAAGACATATCATCATCAGAGAGAAACCAACTGGGCAAATGCCAGGACTGAGGCAGGATGCTAAGAAGCTAGGAAAATTCTTTGGCCAGCAGAATGGGGAAACTGAGACAGGTCGCTGAACAAACTGGCCCAGCAATTTATAGCAGAGACAGGTCACCTCTCTAGGGATAACATCTAGGCCTCAGTTGTATTTCCGCTCCAGTCCCAGAAAAGCAGCAAAACCAGGTGGGCGATGCCAGGACCAGCTGCAATGACTAATGACCCCTGCCCTGGTGCTGACCAATCAGTGGAGACCATGACCCTGAAAGGACACACCTGGAAAGCTAATTATTATTTTATTGAAATTCTCCCCTAAGTTCCCAACCTTTAAAACCCTCAAAACAAAGGACCCAGCAAGTGCTCTCTCTCCTGGGAGCATGCCTTTGTCTTTCCCTCCCCATTCCCATCCCCCCACAGGCATGCACCTCCTAAATTCTAAGGGACCCCAAAGCTTGCAACCAGGGCAGCAATGGTGAGTGGCAGCTCCTCCCGGGCTAACCCTCTGAACCTGTCTTTGACTTTCTTGTGAGCTCTAGCAGCCCCGCCTCAGCTCATTTCTTTCACTATGACTTTTATTTTTCAGTGAGCCAAAGCAGCCCAGCCCAGGCTCTCTCCTGTTGCCTCTTCTACCCTAAGCCCTTTCTTGTTTCACTGTCCCCAGCTTTAATAAAGATACCCTAATAGTCACCTGGACTTGTCTTGTGAAATCTTTCCTGCACGAAGTCAAGAAACCACACACTACCAGCTGACCCTAGGCAGACCTTTTGATTTTTGCTGAAAGAGGTTGAAGGAGTCAATATCTTGACATCCACTCAACCCCGAAGGATTACCACACATGGACATAATCATCCCATTGCCTGCACCAGCCACGAGATAGAAATGGCCATGAGAGCCAACCTCAACTATGATATGATGGGAGCTGTCTGCTAAGGAGCCTTCCAGCAAAGAAGTCTTCAGTCATTGGATGGGGACAGGGAGAGCTTGACTTTCTGCTCTTCTTATGAATGCCGCCACGTCTAGATGTGATGTGATTCCTGGCTCCTGGCAGCCAGTTGTGTCACCGAGGGGGCTTGTCTGAGGGCATTGCTGACAATTATTGAGTGCTGTGTGCTCAGTATGAAATTTTTAAAGATTTTTCTTACCTTAGTTCAGTCATCAATTCAAATGGAGACTGAAGCCAAGAAATAAATGGAAGGCTGAGGCTCAGAAGGGCAACAATAGAAAAATTAGAAAAGATAACCAAAAGCAAAGATGTGTCATTAGAGACCAAGGCTTAAATCACCTACACCCTCATATTCCCAATTACTATATACAGATGTGAAAATTGGATAGTGAAGAAGGCTGATAGGAAAAAATGGATTCATTTGAAATATGGTGTTGGAGAGAGCTCCATGGGATACCCTGAACCACCAGAAAGATGAACAAGTGAGCCTACAGCAAATTAAGCCTGAAGCATTGCTGGAAATAAAAATGACAAAACTGAAGCTGCTTCAGGCTCATTACGAGAAGGCAGGTTCTTTGGAAAAGACAATAATGCTGGGAAAAGCAGGAGGCAGCAGGAACAGAGGAATCCCAAGCATGAGCTGGTTGGGCTCCAGGAAAGAAGCCAGTGGTGCGAGTCTGCAGGGGCTGAGCAGGGCTGCTGAGAACAGGACACTGTGGACATCACTCATTCATGGGGTCACCAGGAGTCAAAACTGACTCAAGGGCACATAACATAACTGTGCACCAGGCAGACGCTGTGCTGAATATATGACATCAGTTGAATGCTTTCTAGATCTTTCTGTGCCCCGGGTCCTGGAAACATAATAGAATCGGGCTTGTTCCCACCCTCAAGGAGACCCCAGCTGGGGAGGGAAGTGGGGTCAGATGATTGGCAGCACAGCATGGGGAATAACAGCAGAGGTCCAGGGGGCTGGAGGAGCATCCTCCCTCCCTGCTCACCTGTCTCTTCATCTCATCATTATATGACACTCTTTCTCCTCACGGGCCCTGTGCCAGCTTTCCCCCACAGTGACAGCGGCACATGTGGATGCAGCACCTTCCATCTGTTAGTTCATTTTGTCCTCAAAGAATCCTCATGAAAAAAGTTTCCTCCTCTTTCCAGTCAGGGAAACCAGGACCAGGGCAATGACAGTGCCTACAGGGGCTTTTTATTTTTTTAAATATGTTTTGTTGATTTCTAGAGAGGAAGGGAGAGGGATAGTGAGATAGATATATCGATGAGAGAGAGGAACATCATTGACCGGCTGCCTCCTGCACACCCCCTACTGGGGATCGAGCCCGCAACCCAGGCATGTGCCATGACCAGGAATTGAACCAGCAATCTCTTGGTTCCTGGGTTGACACTCAACCACTGAGCACACCAGCCACGCTTTTTAGATTGTGCATTTAGCTTGTCAGCATGAGCAGGCCTTAACAAAGTCTTAACTTGTTCTAAAGTTATCACTTGTTCCCCAGTTGTTACAGAGGATATATGAAATCTTATGCTAATCAACAAAATAATATTATTGAATAAATAACATATAATTAACAATGTTTCTCTCCAAATCAGGGAACAGACTGTATGCTTTAAAACAAAGGCCCAGTTTGTCACGCCTGCCATAAATTGCTAACAACCTTTTGAGCATATTACAGGAACTAGCTTTGGAGAAGGAGGCTGACTCTGCAACCAGACGTTCTGGCTCTGGGAGACCTGCTGATTCTCAACCATAAAAACTGGACCTCCGCTTGATCTATTTATTGCAAGATAATCATCAGAATGGACTGTGCTGACTTACATGTAAAGAACGTTCAACTCCTCTTCCCCCTGATTTTTTTATTCTGCTTTTCCTCTCCTTCCTGATAAGAACCCTTGCCTGCACTGAGATGTTAAGATGGGCTTTGGGACGAGAGTCCCCCTTCTTCTCAGGTGCTCGGCACTTTAATAAACCACTTTCTTTCTCAAGAGCGCCTGTCTCAGGAGTTTGGCTTTCATTGGGGCAGGCAGCCAAACCTTGTTCAGCTACACAATCATTTATGCACCCAGTCATCTCCCTTTCCCAGGGCTCTCAGTGCAAGGGTTGGCCTCCTCCCTGCTCCACAGAGCCTTCCACATGGTGCTGAGGCCTCTCCCTCACTATCTGCCTCTCCTGCCTTCCCCTCTGAGAGTCAGATCAGCCACTTCCTCCCGGAGAGGACACCCCCACTCACCCATCCACTGCCCAAATGAAAGGCCTCACACATGGTACCTTGTTTATTTTTACAGTAACTTTGTAGGCACTGCTGCACCCATTTCACAGAGGAGAAAAACAAATCCCACTGTGGGTAAGAGACCAGAACAGGACTGCACAGGAGGGAAAGGTGGATCCAAGAACTGACCCCAGCTCTGTCTGATCTCAAAGCCAGCTGAGTGAGAGGTGGGGAGGATGGATTGGGGGTGGGGAGGATGGATTGGTCCAGGAGGGCAGTTTCCACCTGAGTACAAAGAGCAGAGGTGAGGAAAGCAGAGCCTATTTGGGAAATGGTACTTTATGGGGTGTGTACAAAGAAGCTGGGACAGTTAGGCCTGAAGGGGCCACACCCAGGAAGGGATGTGGTGAGTTTAAGGGAGGTGCAACAATCAGATCTGCCAGCAGTACGGCAGGGGATAAGAGGGTAGTTGAAATGAGGAGAGGCTGGGGCAGGGAGGCCAGTGGGGAGGCCATGACCTCCTCCATCAGGGAGTGTCCCTGGACTGAGAAGAGAGCCATGGGAAGCCAGAAAGATGAGGAGACAAGGATTCATGGGAACTTGGAGACTGGCTGGATGCAGCGAACGGGTCGAGGAAGACCTGAGGAGGGGATCTCAGTAGTGCAGGAGCAAGTGCGTCCATGGTGGTGAAAGGAGAGCTCTGGTCAGGAGATGACTGGATATGTGGGTGTGGCCTACAGGAGTGGGGCCCCCAGCACAGAGGGCTGGGCCATCTGGGCTTGCATTTAGGTGCTGCCATTGAATGAGAGGAATTAGGTTAGGCTGTTAATGAAGGCCCACTTGATCATGGAGCCAATGAGTGTCAAGGGAGGCAGTCCTGGGTTGGGATACAGGCTTCACGGTTACAATGGCCCAGCGACTCTACTGTCCTTGCTACATGGAAACCCCACCAGGTCTGCTCAGCCAGGGGAAGGGATGCCGAGATGAGGAGTGTACCACCTTCCTTTGGGAGACCATTTTGTGAGCTGCACGGGACACTGCTGCTCATTCTCTTCCCAAAACATAGTGGCATGGTGGTTTCTGTGCATGCTGGCTGCTCTCTGTCCTACTTAGTCAGAGTTTTGGATCCTAAGGAAGGAAAGGAAGTGACGTTGGGGACATCTGGTCTCCACCAGAGGAACCTTGGGGTGGCTTGCGATCTTGGGCAGCTATCTCATTTCTCTCCGAATCTGTTCCCATGCCTGTGACCTGCCCCTCAGGGCTCTCGGACGTCTGTGTGAGTGCTCTGTGATGGCAGATGGGCGCTCTAGGGGCCTGAGTTGGGGTTGGTGGGGAAGGGCTGGCAGAGGACTAACCCTGAGGGACATGAGCAATCCAACAGCCAGAGGGTGAGGGTGTGGGGAGGTAAAGTGGGGCAGCAGATGAGGAGTTGCCCACAAGGCAGGGAGTTAACAGGGAAGTGTCCAGACTAGAGGTCAGTGAGAGGACTGGCTGAGTAGAGGTGCTGGTGACCCTGGGAAGATCAGCCTTACAGGAGAATGGGCTGGAAGCCAGAGTGGCAGGGAGAAAGGAATAGCTGGCAGAGGGAAAGGTGCTGGGGAGAGAAGGCTGAGCTGGCAATCGGTAACATGCAGATGTGTGGGCAGGGCTGCCATGAGGTCCTACAAGGAAGACACCTATGGGGGCCCTGGACTGGCAGTTGTGGGAAGACACCATGGCCACCAGCCCTGGCCACTGGCTGGTCCCTCGGAGGTGGAAGGGAGGCTTTGGTGGCCAGCCAGAGAAGGGAGATGTAGCGCAGGAGGCTCAAGGGCAGCAAAACAGAGCTTCTTCCCAAACCCACGTAACCAGAAGCAGTCACCAGGGCCTGGGCCACTTCCAGGCAGGACTCATGTAATCCCGGCAATGATCACACACCTCTTAAGAAATTATACAGAGCTTTATTAAATAAACCAAGTAGAAATAAACCTGTTTACATCCAAGTTGTCAGTTTAAGCTCAAGTAATATGCAAGGCACAATTCTTCCTGTCTCCAGCTTTACAAAATCACAGAACAACCCCAAAGGACCGAAGTGGATTCACACTGCATCTCAGAGTCAAACCAGACCCCACACACAGCGCCCACGTGAGACTGGCCCTGGGGTGTGTCTCTAGGTCTACCTGGTGCAGGGCAGAGGGAGTGAGGAGTGGGAAGGAGGGAGGACTTTCCCCATTGTCTTCTCCCTGCCCCTCACTGGTCCGGCTGGGCTGCACCTGCTGGGGAGCTGCCTGGAGACCTGCTGGTAGGACAGAGGCTCGGATCTGCTGAGGTGTGACTGTAGCGGCTCAGATCTGCTGAGGTGTGACTGTCATACAAAAGGAGGGACAAATAACACTGGGTCTTTGTGCGTGGGAATATGGAGGCTTCTCCAAAAGAACACAAAGATTCCTGACTCCAAGGACATTTCTTCACGATGATTCCAAGGTTCCTGTGCGGACAGAGAGCTTGGACATCCCCAGGGGGCGAGGCTGACTCCAGATGTTTCCACAGGTCAGGAAACAAAGAAACACAAAGGCCAGAAGTCTATTCACAGTGGCCCAAAGAGGGGCCAAAAGCAGCCTGGCTGGTACTCCCTGCTGTGTCTCAGCACTTCAGTGAGGCTGAGTGGGCTCAGGGTCCCACTCGCTGCGGTCCTGAGGCTTCTTGTGCAGTAAACGGGGCAGGCATGGGCACCTGTCATTCACTTCCCTCATTTCCTAGCAGGAGCTGGATCAGGGGAAAAGCAATTTCCACAGGGGAAAAAAGCCCCCAAATAAAAAAGTAATTCAAAAGTCCTTTCCCTGAGACCACTGCAGTAGCATCATCTATAGACAACTTCTAAACAGAGTCTGGCTGCTCAAAGTCTGAGAAGGGAGTGATTGTAGAGACTAGGAAAATGAAAGCACTGTTCAGAAACCCTAGACAACCAGGCATAAAGGGATGAGTCAGAAAGTCCTCGCCTTTGCAAGACTGAAGTAAAACAAACTCCGATATATCAGCAGCAGCCAATGAGCACAGTCTAAACTAAAAATCAGGACAGAGGAGCAGTGGGACTGGGCCGGGGCTGGGCAACCAACCATCAGGGGCTTGCTCCACGCTGGCGCTGCAGGACTGCCCCTGGCTCGATGACTAGTGGGAGGTGTAGGCAGGGCTCCACAGCCCTGAGGGAGGGCTAGCTCGGCGACCAGGAGGCAGTGCAACAGAAGACATCGGGGATGAAGCAGCAAAATCTGGATGAAGAGAGAGACATGTGAGCAAGAGCACAGGGAGAGGGACGCTCCTTAGATTTCTCTGAACAAAGGTCACCAGGCACCTCCTAAATGTGCCCCCAGGCATCTCCTAAATGTGCCCCCAGGCACCTCTGGGGCGCAGAATGAATCCACTGGGGGCTTGCTGAGCTGGCCCTTGGAGGGAAAGAGAGCAGCTGGATGTGCAGAGAGGCCTAGAGTGTGACTCCTGACCTCCTGGACCGCCAGCAGAGTGTAAGAATGGCAGAGAAGCATCTGGCTCATGGTACATGCAGGGAGGGGCTGTCCGACTGTGCAGAGAAAGGTGCATGAACAGACTCCAAGGTGAGCAGAAGGTCAGAGTATCGGGGAGACAATGCAAAGGCCCGGGGGTGGCTCCAGCACCCCGAGAGGGTGAGTGGGGAGGTGTGGTTAGAAAAGGCATGGCGGGGCGGGGCACGGGGGAGGTATGGGTAGAAAGGGCACCCAGGGAGAGTGAGTGGGGAGAGGTGGTTAGAAAGGGTGAGTGCCTCTGTGTGCCTCTGGTTAGCCTACCCGAGTTACAAAGCTAGTGAGCTGTTGACCATCCCATGCCTTTCACAGGTATTAGTTCACAGACCTAGGAGGAGCCTCCTAGGAGACTGTGACTCTGGAGTCCAGCATGTATGTGGGAACCGGCTATCCTGAAAATGCATCTATATACAAAGCTGTGTCCTGACAAAACCTTCACGGAGCCTGTGAACCTAGACACAGTCGGTAGACCCAGTTCCAGGATTTCCTGTGTGGGGGAGAGAACCCTTGAATGGAATCAGGAGACAAGGGCTGCCGTGCACAGCTGTGCAGAGTGGGCACTGCACAGTTTCAGGGACACCACTTACAGAGAGAGGTGCTCCCTGGAGTTGTGCAGAGTTGCCAGGGCCTCAGTGCCACCAGAGACAATGGGATTGTTAAGGGGAATGGGCCTTGGCATTGTTGCCCACCTGGGAAATCCCTCATCAGGACTACCCAGAATCCTTGTCTCTGAGTCGGCCAGCCCAGCCCCAGCTTAAAGTCCACTGCAGTGCCCAGCAGACGGGAGCCAGGCCTAGTGTGCACACCTGCAGAGACAGCGCTCCCTGCCACCAGCCCCTCCACCCTGCCCAGCTCTGTCTGCGAAAGCTCTCCTGGCCCAGGACCCAGGATCAGCGTTGGAGCCCACGGTTCACTCCCATGAGCTCCCAGATCTGCCTTCCTTTGTGCCCAGCACCACGCCTGCTGAGACATGGGGTCTAGGGCCTCAACTGCCACTTCTCCCCAGGACTCCTCTTCAGCCCAGTTCTGACTGCCTGGGCTTTCAGGGGGCTACTCACAGTGGGAGCTGTGCTGAGGGCTGGCTCGGTGGGACAGGGCTGGTGGGGCAGTGAGCTCCTGGGGGGCATAGACCGTGTGGTAAGCTGCAAGACGGAATACATGGCTGGTTAGAGCAGGATGGGCATGGGGGCGCAATCCAAGGGACATACATGGCCTGCCTCACCTATGATCATGACTGCGGTCCCAGCCAGCAGGGCAAAAAGTGTGAAGAGCATGACTTGGTAGGAATCCAGGAAGTGCTGGAAGAGGCCGGCTCCATCTGTGGGCAGTGAAGAGACAGCTTAGCACATTGCCCTGGAACCCTTGAGGGTCCGTGTGCATGGCCAGAGGGTGAGGGCCTGCTTGAGGCCAGAAGCAGTGTCTGGTCCGTGGGCTGTCTCCCTGTGCTCTGTCCCCTTCTACTTGGGCTGCCTGACCCGCCCTGTTCCTCCAGACAGTCGGCTTCCTTGGGACGCCCTCCTCATGGAAAGGCCCCACACTGCTCAGCAGGAAAGCTGAGGGTACAACAGGCCTGTCTAGGAGAGTTAGGGGGCATGGGCTGCCCAGGATCAGCCATGCTGCCCCAAAAGGCAGAGCAGTGCTGAAAATGACAAGAAGTGAGTTAGCACCACAGCAGCGGAGGGAGGTCAGGGGCAAAGGCCCTTTACAGGGACCCCACTGCTCTCAGAGCTGAGGCTTCTGCCCCAAAGTCTGCACGTGGCCCCAGGGTCTCTGACTACATCGCCCACCCACAGCCATTCATCCTTCCAGACTTAGCTGAAGCAGCCCTTTGACCTGCAGCTCCTCCCAGCAGAGGGGAAACTGCCCATGTGCTGCCCCATCCGCAGCCACATCTCTAGAAACATTCCCTTGTTTCTGTAGTTGGGATCCATGCCTCTCTACTGGGGTTGGGAGAGGGAGGGGGGAGCGCTTTTCAGGCATCTGCCAGCATGGGCTCTGGACCACAACAGGTGCAGACTTAACAAATATGTTCGCTAATGAGCACCCTAACTGTATGGAGGGGCCTGTTCTAAGTGCTGTCCTCACATCCTTAACTTCCAGTGGAGGAGACGGGCAGCAATCACTACACTCAATGGCGCCAGCTACTGCGCGGGCTGGCAGCTGGCAGCGGTGCTGAGGAAGCATGCGGTGTTTGGAGTGAGGGTTGATGTTCAGATTCTAGGAGAAGGTGCCATTGGAGGAAAGCTTTAAAGAAGGTGGGGGTTTTGGCCAAGGGGAAAAACACATCCTACAGTGAAGAAACAGCAAATGCCAAGGGCTCTAGTTGGGAGCTGCACATGTTCCAAAAACAGGAAGGAGGTCAGTCTGGCTGGAGCAGGGTACACAAAGGGAAATGAGTCATAAATGGGTTAAAAGGGCAGGCCATGTGAGGCCCTTGGGGACCTTGGAGGGACTTGGGCTTTATCTCCCAAGGAGATGGGAGTCATGGCAGAATGCTGAGTGTAGGAGGGGTGCAATCCAATCACATTTTAACAGGCTCCCTCTGGCCGCCGTGTGGAGAATGGACTGTGGGAAGCACAGTGTGCATGGCCGCCTGAATGGACGACTTTCACTTTGTGGGACATTCTACATTTTTATTCCTCCAGTTCCCCCTCTTTCAGGTTTCCACTAACACCCAGGGCAACTCCAGTCCATCTCTCCACACCCAGGTCCGTCCCAGCTATTGTCCCATGACTCACAGGGGCCAGGCCCTCGGCGATCCATCACAAAGGCCACGGTCACTGGAATGGTGACAGCTTGGCTCGTCATTGGACTGGAGAAGGTCAGAGTAGTAGACAGAGGTCCCTGGCTGCCAGCCGCAGGGTCTGAGATGCCAACTGTGTATGTAACAGAGCTGGGCAGCCCCACAGACTTCTCCTTCTCGAAGACCAGCACTGCTGGGGATCCCGATTTCACCTGGGAGAGACATCAGGATGGGAGGGAAGCACCTCACTGCTCCTGTAAAGCTGGAGGTGGGGACCCTGCCCCGCTCCCGCAGGCTGGGCACTCCTGAGAGCACACCACCTGCCAAGCTAGGGAAAGAGCACACTGTAGACACTCGAGCTGTTTGTAAGGAAAGGACAGGTCCTCATCACTGAATTCCAGTCAAGTTCTCGTTTAAACATGCTAAACTGACATGAACACCCACCAAACACACAACTTTCAAGGGAAGTAGTCTGGAGCTCAAATAATGGTGGATTCCCAGGAGCCCAATCCCAGGGCTCAGCAGACCCACCATGAACAACGCACTCAGCCCTGTCTCTCTCGACTCAGCCATGTTGGCTGCCCTGAGATGAGAAGGAGCAGGCAGAGAAGCCAACACCCTCACACATCCCCCTGCCTCCTCCCACCTGCTGCAGTCGGGGAAATTGAGGCCCAGAGATAGAGACTTGTCCCCAGTTGTATGTGAGTCAGTGACAGGTTATGAATTAGGACATTTATTCCTGCCAAGGTCAGCAGCCTTTGGGCATTGAACCCAATTCATTCAATATATTAACTGTTCACTGAGCACCGTCTCTGTGTTAGGGGCCCTGTGCCAAGTGCCGCTCTCGCACACTTAACTTCTCATTGGGGAAGACCAGCAGGAATCATAATAATCAATACAATTATATAGACTAATAGAGACCAACAGTGCTATGGGGAAAAAAGGGTAAGAATATTAAACATTTTTTTATTTTTAATTTTAAAAAGAGATGATGTAGGATTTCCATGTACCACCTCGCCCTCTCTGCCTCCTGGTCCTTCCTCATGCCCTAGGCTTGTGTGTTGATGCCACTTACTTCCAGGTTCTCCAGAATCTCCATGGTACCAAAGACCTTGACCTCGGAGCTGGTGTAGTGGTTGCTCAAAAGGATTTCAGCCTGGTCAGTGTACAGTCCTGGGCTGAAGGGCACCTCAACCCCAACCTGTTCTCCGGAGAAGTGGCTGCCCCGGAGGGAGGCCGTGACCAGCAGTGCTGTCTTCTTCATGCTCAGGTGCTTCAGCTGCTTGTCTGTCAGTCTGTGCATCATGACCGAGCACAAGTACCGACCTGTGGAGACAAGGGTGTTCCACTTTGTCCCTTTTCCCACCCATGCTCTAATGCTATTCCCTTTCCCTGCTTTTTTAACTGGAGAATTCCTACTCATCCTTCAGAGCCCAGGTGAGGTGTCACCTCCTCCAAGGGCCTCCTAGGAAGTCCTTCGTCACTGTCTCCAGCCCGTTAAACACCCTTTTAATGCCCACCACTCTCCCGCACTGTCTCAGAATCCTCTACTACCCAGATCCCCATTGGATTGATGCTCTCTGGGCAGGAACACCTGGTACAGCTCTGCAGCTGGGCCCAGCCAGCCTGGCTCAGACAAGGGTGACAGAAGGGTGAACAGCAGACTGCATCACCCAGCGCTGGGCTGCAGGTCAAGCTGACTCAGGGTGCAGCTTAGGGCCCCAGGTGCAGAAAGAAGTTCTGAAAAGGCATTAGTTAGGATTATTTGGTATCACCTGTCCTCCATGCCTGACCCAGATAGATAATGAGCTGAACAGACACTGTTGAGCGATGCCTTGGAAAGCATCCTAAACCTCAAACCTGAACCTGGGTTAGGGTCCCTTCAATGTCCATGCCAGCCAAGTGCCCCTAGAGGAGTCCTCCCATGCCTATGCCAGCTAAGCACCCCTAGGCGAGTCAGTTTTGTGGTGGCCCTGTTTCTCTTGGTCAAGTGGCAATAACATCACTCTCCTTGAGGCTGTGTCTTTGAGTAGCCAGGGACTGGGACTGCTGGGTGCCTACTCTGTGCTAAGCCCTGAGCTTAGCACACGCATGTGCTCTCATGATGTATGTCCTGTTCTCAGACAGTGGCTTGGGTGCTGAAGATGCTTTGGTGCTGCGGCCAGAGGGATAGAGTTGCAGAGTGAGCGCAAGAAGAGGAAGCCCCTACCCTAGGCCACTGGGAGCTGCAAACTGGGCTTATGGCCTGCTAACTTCTCCTAGGTAAGACTGGGCTGCATATTTTTTGAAAGAACTGAAAAAATGCTCACTGATCATCATCAGTCATCATCATAACACTGGCAGCTACCACAGAGGACTCAGGATATTTGTTGCATGTAGCAGGAATTATCCCCTGAACCCTCACAGCATCCTAGGTGGGTACCCCTTTCCTGAAACCTAGGAGATGATGCTTGACGTGTCTTGGCCAGCACACCTCAGGCAGGCAGCCACTCCTGTCTATGATGCCGGTCATCAGTTCCACAGCTCTAGTTATGGCACATTGCATAGCCCTCGACTATTCAATAAGGTCCTTCCATCGCTCTCTGGCTTGCTCCTCTCAGAGCCCTGACCTGCAGGTAGAGCAAGGCGCCACCCTCCCCATTTTATGGAGGGATGCAGTCTCAGCACTTACAGGCTCTGAGCTGGGAAGAGCAAAAAGTGATCGAGCTCAGGGTTTCCAACTTTGACCATGTCCGTCTGCTGGATAGGTGGTTGCTGAAAATGGCCATGACCCATCACAGAAACACCCACCTCGCCTGCAGCACACAATGAACCACAGAGCCGGAGTGACAGCATCAATCCTTAACTGGGCTCCTGAAAGACTGCCCCTCTGGACAGACAGCCATTGTGAGTCAACTGCACTGAAGGCAAACCCTCTGTGCAAGTTAATTTCCACTTTCAACCCCTGGAGACTTACCTAGGGCAGCATCGAACGCTGGTTCTGCAGTGAATACATCACAGGCCGGTACATTGAGGATGTCTTGCTTGAACTGGACCTGGCAGCTGATGAGGGATTCCGGACTCAGCTTCTTGATGACCTCCACCTGGGCCACGGAACACTCACCTAGAGATGGGGAGAGGTTAAGAAGGGCTGGGCTGGGCCAGGCTGCCGACCGCCACATCTGGCCCATTAAGGCTTCTACACCTGCCTGAAGAGCCCCAAGATGAGGGAGCAGGGACAGACAGGCACATGGAGGCTGGCCGGGCCACAAAATGGCAACTGCACCCCAAATGCCTTCCATGAGGAGCCCCTAGGGTTCTCCAAAGGTGACAGAACAAGGGTGACAGAATGGTGAACAGCAGACTGCATCACCCAACGCTGGGCTGCAGGTCAAGCTGACTCAGGGTGCAGCTTAGGGCCCCAGGTGCAGTAAGAAGTTCTGTAAAGGCCCTAGCTAGTTTGGCTCAGTGGATAGCATCGGCCTGCAGACTGAAGGGTCCCAGGTTTGATTCCGGTCAAGGGCATGTACCTTGGTTGCGGACACATTCCCAGTGGGGAGTGGGCAGGAGGCAGCTGATCAATGTTTCTCTCTCATCGATGTTTCTAACTCTCTATCTCTCTCCCTTCCTCTCTGTAAAAAATCAATAAAATATATTTTTAAAAAAAGTTCTGTAAAGGCATTATTTAGGATTATTAGGTGTCATGGTTTATAAAAGCGAAGGACAAGTTTTACAGAAGATAGGGATCATTCTGAATCTCAGGCAATTTCAGATCAGAATTTCAGCATTTGTTCTAGAGCTTGGGTCTAGGGCAGGGATGGGCAAACTTTTTGACTCAAGGGCCACAATGGGTTCTTAAACTGGACCGGAGGGCCGGAACAAAAGCATGGATGGAGTGTTTGTGTGAACTAATATAAATTCAAAGTAAACATCATTACATAAAAGGGTACGGTCTTTTTTTTTTTTTTTTAGTTTTATTCATTTCAAACGGGCCGGATGCGGCCTGCGGGCCGTAGTTTGCCCACGGCTGGTCTAGGGGAATGGGATGTGGGTGGGTCAGGCCTGCTAACGCATGTCTGTTCCTGTCAGTGGGGAAAATGGGCAATTGATATCTGGACATCAGGAGGGCAACAGTTCCCCTTTGCTCACTGGCACTGAGGTAGGAAGAGAGGACTGTGATGCAATAAAGCTGCCTCATTAATTAGAACAAAAACAGTTCTGATTAATTCCACCAGTGAGGTTTTTTTTAAAAAGCCTTAATTGATGTATTTATTTCTGGAAGCTGCTGTCCAGAGCTTTCATGGGCAGGGGATGGGATTGGATGTTCTGTGTATGACTTGGGACAGGTAATCACAAAACGCCACGTCTGCAATGAGGCCTGCTAAGCCATTCCTTTCTGGGATTCGTGGTGGTCAGTGTGGCTTTCTGTATCTGCTGCCCTAGGGCTGAAGTCGAATTTCCAGCTAAGAAACACAGTTTCTGGGGGCCAGGCTCTTTTGGGAAGATTGCTTTCACAACTTCTGCTTGTGGATCACTCGAATTTCTAAAATGCTGAAAGGAGCAGGCATCTGGGGTTAAGTGTTCTCTCTGGAGAACACTTGAGTAGGAAAAGCACACAAAACCCATTAGAGGGGCATAAGAAGCCCCCTTCCCGCTCCTGGAGTCTGGCAAGTTCCCTACCCAGACTGCCCGAGTCCCACTCACTCTCTACCTCTCAGGTTAGAGCTTCTGTCTCCCACGGTGACCATCACTTTGAAGGTTGTGACCTCCTGGAAGCTGGTCTGGACAGGGTGGATGCGATGGGCTTGAATCCTTTGAGGGACGCCAATCACTAGCTAGAAGGAAGCCAAGGGAACTTCACTGAGTGCTGTGTTTTTATCTCAACTTGTGGCCTGGGATGCAGGGACTGCCCATTTCACAGGTGATAAAACCGAGGCTCAAAGCTTAAATTATGTGCTGGAACAGGTCAGACTCCATAGCCCAGTGCTCTCCCATTGAACAGGAGCAGGGAGCTGAAGAGCAGGCCTGAAATGGTCATCGGTCTGGTATGGGCTGTGGATTTTGGCTCCTGTGACAGGTATCATCACTTCTCTGTTCATCAATTTGGTTAATTAATCTTTCAGCACTTTGCAGACAGGGCCAGGGCCTTGGCCCCATTCCCCTGTTGCTCTGGTGTGCCCTGCCTGTTCCCACCCACATCCAAGTCTTCAAGACCATCACTGTGCCGTAAGCCCCACCCCTATTTCCAGCTTTTTGCCCTGGAGCTCCAGACACACACACCCAGCTGCATCCACCGCCCCCCAAGCCCCTCCTGGAAGAGCTCAAACTCATCATGCCCCAAAGTCACTCATCATCTTCCCCCAACTGGCCTCCCCTTCTATGCTCCCCTCTCACAGCAAAGGACCATCTACCTCATCACCCAAGCCAGACCCTGGGGAGTCATCCCCAAGGCCCCCTTCTCCCTCATCCCCTACTTCTAAATAGTCACCAAACTTTGATGACCCTACCTCCTGAATCTCTTCTAAAGTCATCTTAGTTTCTGCCCACACAATGGTGCCAGCTGAGGGCCCATCTTTGGTCTCCTGGCTGCTTACTCTGCAGCTACTCCTCCTCTCTTGGGCTCTTAGACTCTGCTGGGCACCAGGTGATTGTTCCAACACTTACTGCTGATCCATGTCACTCTTTGATTAAAAATTCCCTGATGAACCCCTACTGCATCTAGTATAAGCTTCAACCCCTTTACCCTGGAACAGTACAACTAATACCTACTGAGCATTTGCTACGTGCTGAATACCATTCTTAGTGCTTCCCACATGCTAACTCATTATTCTGCATCCCCATTTTACAAATAAGAAAACCAAGGCACAGGGAGATTAAATAACTTATCCAAGGCCACACAGCCTCTCAGCGGGTGGTCCAGCTGGGATTTAAACTCAGGCAGCCCGGCCCCAGAGCCTACACACTTAACCACTCCATGGAACTAACTACCTGAAATTAATGCAGTTCATGATCTAATCCCAATGCAAGCCTCCATTCCCCCACATCCTATATTCCAGCCACCAGGACTGGGCTCTTGAACCCTGCACACCTTTGCCTATGCCATGCTCTCTCTGTCAGCCTTCCTTCCCCAGGTCCCGCCCTTGACCACTCTAAGTAGCTCATTCCAGGAGAGCACGGCTTTATTAGTCCCCAGGTGCTTCTCCCTGCACCCAGTTGGCCCAAACTGCAGAGTTGCAGCACTAACGTGCAAGCTCCTGGGTGATGTTGCTGGAGTCCATACAGGCAGGCTGGCTCTAGGGATACACTGGGGTGCAACCAGACGTGCTCACTGATTCATTCTCAACTGGAGATAAACAGAAGAGAGAGCAGTTTTGTTTGCCTCCAGAAAGACTCAAAAGGTCACTTGTTGGAGAAGGTTTAACTTTGCCAGTGATGCCAAATCGCTAGGCTGGCCTGCCCACAGCCACAATGCCCAAGAAACGCCCATACAGGGCATTCCTGCCCTTCCAGGCATAGCGTGAATCAAATAGATGGACCAACCCTAGGAGATCGCCTCTTATCATCACACAATTTGAAAATAGGGAGACAGAGGCCGGAAATGAAAGGACACTTGTCCCAATCCCAGAAGTAAGTGGGTGGCAGACCCCAGACTTATCACTCCCAGAGCTTGACTGCCTCCCAAGGCACTGACAGTTATTTCTTAGAGAAAAGGGAATCATTCAGTACCAAAAACTGAAAGTTTTACCCCAAGAAGTTCAGCTATGCCTCTGGGGCCACTGAGTCATGTGTGTCCTGAAACCCACCTCCTTGTAGGTCCTCAGGTGCCCAGCAACCTCGTAGTAAACCGTCACGGATCCTGCATCCCGGGCAACGGCCACTCCTGTCTTGGGGTCTATGTGGAGGATGCTGTTGTCCGAGGAGCTCCAGGTTCCAGAGAGACCTGGGGGAGAAAGCCCCAGGTGTCACCTATCTTTCCCACATCTGACACACCTACCAAACCCCACCTCACCTGGTGATTGTGCCAGTCTTCACGCTGTCCTGCCCCCACACTCACATCTCATCTCCCTCAGGATAGAAACTGTGCTCTGCCTGCCTCTGCAGCCTGGCTCACCCACTCCCCTCATGTTCCTGGCTGCAGCCACCTGGAACCACCAGCAAGTTCTACCATACCTGCATATTGCACAACTGTAGCCCTGCCAAGAAGGATCCTCCGGCCCCTCCCACCCCCAACCCCTCCCTGCTTGTCTCTCAGTCATTCCCCCATCCTGAGATGACCTGGGTGCTGGCCCCACCCTCTACATGCTCTTCCCCACAGCACTGTCCCTGGCCCCCATTATTTATTAGTCCTTTTTGACCAAATAAAGCAGGTGTCAGGCTCAGAACTGTCACCAGACAGTATTTCTTAATTAAAAGTTAATTACATCCTATATAATAAAAGCCTAATATGCTAAGTGTCCAGTCGTCTGTTCAACCAATCAAAGTGTAATATGCTAATGATATGCTAAAGCTGCTCAATCGCTCACTATGATGTGCACTGACCACCAGGGGGCAGACAGTCGACTGGTTGACCAGTCACTATGATGTGCACTGACCACCATGGGGTAGACGCTCTGACCGGTAGGTCAGCTTGCTGCTAGGGTCCAGCCGATCAGGACTGAGCGAGACAGGCCGGACACACCCTGGAGCCCTCCTGTGGTCCCTCCCTGACTGGCCAACCCCCCGCATCCCTCCCCAGCTCCGATCGTGCACCAGTGGGGTCCCTCGGCCTGGCCTGCACCCTCTCGCAATCCAGACCCCTTGGGGATGTCAGAGAGCCAGTTTCAGCCTGATCCCGCAGGCCAGGCCGAGGGACCCCACTGGTGCACGATCGGAGCTGGGGAGGGATGCGGGGGGTTGGCCAGTCAGGGAGGGACCACAGGAGGGCTCCAGGGTGTGATGCACGGGTAGGGTCCCTAGGCCTGGCCGATGATCAGGGCCGATCTGTGGGGTGACCGATGGGGCGATCAACGGGCCCTCACTGGCACCCACGTTGGCTGGCCTGGCGCCGCCTGCTCACCAGCCCTGCCCCCTGCTGCTGGTCACCTCCCTCTGCGGGGCAACCGGTGGGGCTATTGGGGGCCCCTGCTGGCACCCCACCTTGCTTGGCCTGGGGCCTGCGAGCTGGGGGCAGCTCCTGCGTTGAGTGTCTCCCCCTTGTGGTCAGTGCACGTCATAGCAACTGGTCATCCCGCTGGTCAATCTGCCGTTTGGTCAATTTGCATATTAGGCTTTTATTATATAGGATAAAATTAAAAACTGAACAACCACAGTCTATTTATGGCAACTTATATTTGCTTTTCTTTAAAGGCAGTGTTTACCTTCCTTTTAAAAGGAATTTAATTAGGTAAAAAAAAATAGCCAATTTGAAAAAAATTTAATCAATAATTGTACATGTAGTTCATAGATGTACAGGTGGCATGGGAAGGACTGAAATTTGGAAGTCACTAAACTGGCCCAATAGCTATTCTTTGCTTAGGTTTCCTTACAGAGGCATGCTGGCCACATGATAGCTGCCAGCATAAAACCAAACGAAACGTTCAGTTCCTCAGCTGCATTAGTTGCATTTCAAGTGTTTACCTGCTAGTGGCTATTGTGTCAGACAGTGTAGACACAGGGCGCTTCCATGTTGGCAGAATACTCCTGGACAGGGTTGCTTCAGGGCAGGGGTGGCAAAGGGCCATATATTTGGGGCTGTGTGTGCCCAAAGGTCTCCTATGCCACCATCCAAACTGAAAGTTGGGTGAAAATGGCTATTGACAAGTAAATGAATGGGTGTTGCTGAGTTCCAATAAAATTTTATTTGCAAAAAACAGGCAACAGGCTGGCTGTGGCCCAAGGTGGCAGTCTTCTGACTCCTGTTCTAGAGCATCATCCGGATTCTACATGTACGTCTCCCACAGCAGGAAGCTGAGCACCTCCCAGGGAGACCACTCCCATCTTTTTGAGGGGCCGTGTCTCACAAGGGAGGGTGCCTTCAGCCAGTGTCTCTCTTACCTTCTAGGCTGACCAGAACAGTGGCCAGACAGAGGATGTCCCCCACCACCACCGCTCCAGACAGCTCCGGAGAGATGGCGTGTAGGACAGGCAATGGGACAAAGTCGAAGAGGCCTGCGTGCTCCGTGTCCCACACACTGAGCAGCGTCAGGCCCACGCTGACAGTGCGAAGGATGCAGGTGTTGTTGGTTGTGCCCTTCCCGATTTGCACAAACTCGTCCCTAGGCACAGAAGGAATATGAGGGCTCTCAGTGTCAGGAAACAGCCCTGACTTGAGGGAGAAATGCAGCATCAGTCCTCTGCTGGGCAATACTTTTTGCTGAGCAACAGCCCAGATGTCACTCCAATGCACGGCCACCTAGCAGGTGCTCCAGGTAAGAAAGCACCACAGGCCCAACAAGCCTGCCCTCACCTCATCTTCTGGAGGAACCCGCAGCCTTAGCCAGGAGCGGCTGCATCGCCACCCACACTACAGAAGGAAAAGGAGAGGCCCCGAGAGAAAATTGGCCTGCAGAGTGCTGTCAACAGGAAGTGGGCATGTCCTGGGGAGGCACAGACTGCCCTTTGCGGTGTAGCCTGAACAAGTAAAGTAGCCTCTGCACTCTCATCTGTAAGATAAGTATAAGAATGAACCCTTGTCACAGGCATGGTGTGAGCACCAAACTAGATCAGCAGCTAGAGGTGCTCAGACTAGTGCCTGGCAACAGTTCGATCCACACCGGCCAGTGTTGTCCAGTGTGAAGGCTTGGACTGGGAGGCTGTGGGTTAGGGTCCCTGGCTTCATCACTTCCTTCCACCACACCTTCTGACTCCTGAACCCTGACTGCTCTCTTAGAGGCTCCTACTACACAAGGGCCAGTGTAGCTTCTGCATTGTATCGAGGGGCTGCCACACCCAGCTCCACCTCCTACAAGGCAGCCTGCACCCCAGACTGACAGATGTCCATATTGTGTGCACAAAACTCCACAGCTGGCAGAGGCCCTCACACCCACAGCCTCAGTTGCCACGTTCCCCTCTTGACAGGTGTGAAAACAGAGGTCTGGAGAGGTGACCTGCCTTGCCCAAGCTCACAGGCCTATAAAGAGCAGAGCTGGGCTAGAACCAGGTCTCACTCTAAACCCAGGTTTTCTGACCATGCCATACCTCCAGCGTCTGGCATTGGGTGTCTTAGCAATAGGGGACACATCTGTTCCAGGGCGCCTGGAAAGGCCGGGCTGCAATGGTCATCAGAACCTGGACTGTCTTCCGTGCCCCCACCCCAGTGCTGCCTAGAACTCCCCAGGCCTATTCCACCCTCTTGGTCTGATGCTTCTCTCTCCTCCTCTGAGCTGGGACTGCATCCCCCTGGGCCGTAGTGCTCAACCTTTAGTCTCATAGAAGCCTCATTAAAATAGAGATCGTTGGGCCCTGGCAGTGTCATTTCTAAGAGTTCTCCAATGATGCTGATGATGCTGATCTGGGGACCACACTTGAGAACCACCTCTCCCACGGACTCAGGAGTTTTAGTAGGCCTAGACTGAGGCCACCCCCTCTCTCCTCACATTAGGCCTGAGGCTGCAGTTGTATTTCAGAAGAGTCATCCAAAAAGAATTGCACTTGGAGCTGGTATTCAAGCCTCACTTCCTGGCTCTGTGACCTCTCTGGGTCTCAGCAATGGGCCACAGTGAAGAACGAGATGTCAGTAGAAGAGCCTGCACACAGCCTGCAGCCAGGGAACACCCGAGCACCCGAAGGCGTGTGCCTCATTTGCTCTGACCAACTTTTGTGAGTCTATAATTGGTGATGTGCATCCACGGGTTACAGGGCCTAGACATGGACAGGGCTGTCTATACCTCCCTTGCTATCCAGCTTTCAAAGGTACACAAAAATATTACTATAAACCCTCCAACTGCAAAGCCCACATCTGTGTTTTGCTTCCTGACCATCAGAGAACATCTCCACCCAATAACATCCTGCCACAGAGCAAACAAAGGCTCCCAACCACACTTCCCTCACTCCTCCTGCCTCTGGGCCACGCCTGGTGCTTCCCCTGGTGGCCCTTTGAGAGAGGCATGCCCCCTCTTCCTAGAAACTCTAACAAAACTTTTCTTTCAATGCCCTTAGCTTCTTCGTGTTGTCATCAGTCACATCTATAAATTAAATGTAGGTACAATCAAGACATAACTTTGCATGAGAAAAGAGCAGCACCCACACCCTACCTGTTAGTTGCAAAGTTGAGGATCGAATTGTGAGCATGGAAAACATCTCCAGAGTTGTCATGAAAATGGACAGTGAAGGTCACAGTCATTCCCAAAGGCAGGGCAGCCAGAGCCTCATTGTTCCGGGTGTGCAGGGCAGGGCTCAGGGAGATCCTCAGGTAAGACACCGGAGCCACCTGAAGGACAATAAGCAGATATGGCAACGACTGTGTTGGTAAACCCACCTCCCAAGAAGGAGATACTTGTCCCTAGCTGGTCCCCATCTCAGGGAGGACTGGGGGCCCGACCAACAAAGAGCAAAGGCCTTGCTCCCCAGAGTGTCCCAACCTAGTGACGAGGTTCCCACCTCCCTACACAGTGAGCCAACTTAACCCACAAGAGTTAAAATCTATGACTTTGAAAATTAGATCATTATTCACGTTGCAAAGATATCCTGGGCTTTGACTGTTCTGTCCTCAGAAGCCCAGGCTCTATGGCATTTAAAATAGAACGCTGCCTGCTTGGGTTGTAGAGGCAGCGTTGACTGGAGATACTACACACCTGAAGCTGCTCCGGGGAAAGGACCGATGGGGAAAGGCGAGAATGATGGGTTTTGGGAGTGGAAGCCCAAGAACCTGAGCTCCATAAAGATCAGTCTTGCTTCTCTAATTCCAGGTGAAATCTACCCTGAACAAAAGCTGGCTCCCCAAAGGCCTGATATCTTTGACAGCATTCAGAGGTGCAGTGACTGGCACACAGCTGGTGCCACGAGCAGTCAGTCACTTCCACTCACTCAGAAACTAGGGTGCAGCTTCCCTGCCAGGCACTCACCTTGAAACAAAGAGCCATTACTTAAGGAAGTAGGCCTGCGACCCAGGGAAAATCTAAACATAAAAACAGTCATGTACTTTCTCTGTCATCTAAGATTTAGAGATGGCAGTGATGAGATATGGAATATCTCACGTTAAGATAAACCCCAGGGATGTCCAAGGACAAATTCCCCTCACTAAGGAGCGACCGGGGAGGCACCGTGATGTGACCAGAGGACATAAGCCTGAGCCAGGCCAAGGCAGGTCAGCATCCAGATTGACTTGCAACCACTGTGACCTTGAGCAACTCACTTCCACTCTGGATCCTGGTTTTCTTGCCCATAGCATGTGTCACCTACCTGTCCAGGCTGCCGCCGGTGTCATGTAATGAACTGTGGGTCTGGTATCTAGCTCATGCATTCAGTGGCACTTATCATGTGCCAGGTACCGGCTGCCCCATCCAGACCCTGGGGTGCCAGTGCCGGCAAATCACAGGACTGTGCTGCACCTCAGTTTCCCCAGTTATGAACAAGGTCATTGCACTCTATAATTTCCAAAGACCTCTGGCTTGAACAGCCAGAAGATGCTGTAGCTTTTTACCTGGAACTTTGCCCCTGGCTATTCTGAAGTAAATTCTTACATATGATTTCTCAGCTGCAGGGGAATATATTCACTTATACCTGCAAGGGGAGAAATATTACCTCCGCACTACTGCTTTTATTACTCTAAAAAGGAGAATAATGGGACCCTACCTTTACTGCAACGATGATGGTCTGGTTGGTCCCAAATGGCTCTTGGGCAGTCACTTCAATGGTAGAAGTCCCAATTGTGGGCCCTGACACCAGGAAGCCTTTCTCATTAATGTGCACGATGGGAACCTTCTCGGGCCCATTCAGGACACGGTAGCTCAGAGATGCTGTGCCATCCCTTTGGAAAACAAAACAGAGCTGTTTACGTGTGGGCAGCCTGCCTCTTCAGTCACTAACAGGAACCTGATTTGGAAAACCAAAAGTTCCAAGGAAAGTATCTTTTCCCACTCTTCCAAGAACAGCTCCTCACATGGCCAGTCAACAGGGAGACAGACACCATGAGGGCTGATTTCCTTCCATCAGCCACATGGGACATTTACTGTAAAATACTGTTTCTGAGGCAAACTGTTTTCCGTTACTGAAATAAGGCAGCCTGGTGTAGCAGAAAGAAGGTGGGAGCTTTGAGTGGGACAGAACCCGGAGGCCGTCCCATCACCCTGCAAACAGCGGTGTGCCTTTAGGCACATCAGTGTGAACGGGAAGCAATGTCCTATTTCCAAGGGCGGGAACAGGGTGAAAATGAACTACTTGCTCAGAAAATGATCTGTGAAGCCACTGACATCATGTACTAGGTGGAAGACAAATCCTGCAGCATTCACATCCCTTACACACTCATTAACATCATAAAGAAAGGAAGGTGTGGTGCCCTAGCCCCGAAGACCCTCCTGAGAGGACTTTAAACAAACTCTGCCTCAACTTTCAACCCCCTCATCAACCTCTCCTCCTATGCAGAACTCCTATGCATCCTTCAAGACCCAGCTCAAGCATCTCTGTGACATGTCTTCCCTAACTCTTCACATGGAAGGCCCTTCTTTGGGCTGTGGCTTGAATGAAACTTCATTTCATTATAGCTTTTATCATGCTATCTTTTCCCTACCAAATTCCTTAAGGGCACCATGTGTCATCCACCTCTGTTCCTGGAACCTGGCACACAGCTTAACATTTAGAAAATCTGGTTAAATGAATACCATGTGTATGTGTTTCATGGAACATGTAAGTGCTCCTATGGTCCTCACTGCCCCCTATCTTGCAACAGCATTCCAATGCAAGTCATGGCTGCCAAAGGCACCCACTTGGAATGCAAGGTAGGAATTATGTCTGCAGAATGATTTAAAAGGTGTTTCTCAAACGTTAATGTATATTCCCATCACCAGAAGATCCTGTTAAAGTGCAGGTCTGGGGTGGTGCCCAAGATTTGCATTTTCTTCTTTTTTCCCCCCATTGATTTAAAAAAAATATTTTATTTATTTATTTCAGAGAGGAAGGGAGAGGGAGAGATAGGAACATCAATGATGAGAGCGAATCACTAATTGATTGCCTCCTGCATGCCCTCTACTGGGGATTAAGCCCACAACCTGGGCATGTACCCTGACCAGGAATCAAACCCTCACCTCCTGGTTCATAGGTCAACGCTCAACCACTGAACCAGACTGGCCCACCCCACTGATTTTTTTAGAGAGAGAGTTGAAGGAAGGGAGGAAGGAAGAGGAGAGAAAGAGAGAGAGAGAGAGAGAGAGAGAGAGAGAGAAACACTGATTGGCTGCCTCCAGCACATGCCCCAATCTGAAACAGGGATCGAACCTTCAACCTAGATACCTGCCCTTGACTGGGAATTGAACCCACGAGGACCCGAGATTTGCATTTTCACATGCTCCCAGTTGATGCCATGCAGGTCTGTGGACTATACTTTGAGTGGCAAGTCTTGAAGATACACAGGATTTGGAAAATTTAACACTTCCAAGTTAGTGCTTTTCCCCCTCTGAAGTACTGGATTTCAACAGCAGACATTAAACAGTTTTTAGGCCACAAGGAGGAGAAGAGGGCCTGCAGGTCTAAGTGATGAGGAAGAATGGGGATGTCCACACAGAGAGAAGGAGAAATGTGAGGCCACACCCATTTTAAAGGCAATGCCCAGTGTACCTGAGGCAGCCACAGCTGTTGACAACTTTGATAAACGAGTTACTGGACCAAGAACAGATTCATAACCTTGCTAAAAACCAGTTGTGTACCTGTTTGTCTGAAGCTTTATAAATGAGTTGGGTGACATTAGTATTTGTTCTGCTTCTATTTCTGGGTTCAGCAGCATCAGCTTTTCAAATACCTAAAACAGAGGCACATTTTATTTCCTGTGATATACCAGAATCATGTCTCGTATCTCCTGCTCTCTCAGCAGGGAGAGCCGAGTGTGGCGCACAGATGAGAAACTGCTGCCAGCAAGCATCTGTCTAGCTGGTGATGCACTGGTGAGGGCTGACCGCTAGGAGACACCAGAGGTGGGATGAGGGAAACAGGCAGGTGCATGCTGGGTACCCTGATGGGAGCTGCTTTACAGAGCCAGGGGCATGCTCTACCTCAGTCCCCGGGGGGTGCTGTTGAGGGAGGGGTGTGTGTGCACCAGGATGTATGTGCAAAAGGGAACATGGCCAATGGCACTGACTCAGCCTCACTGTCAAGGATACAACAGGGAGTGATGGGGCCTGTGGCAAACTGGAGAGCACAGTGCTGTTAAAGGGTGGCTGCTTCTCATCTCCTGCTGATTTTGCCATATGGCAAATGCATGTTTTCAGGATGAGCTGCATATTGGATTTTTATACAAAATCTTATTTTTAAATGTTGGCAACAAAGAAAAAATTGTTTCAAAGCACTGAGCCAAATAAAACACATCTGTGGGCTGGATCCAGCTTCTCTAAGTTTCTGATGCACTCAAAACTCCATCCGCTGTCAATGGGGGAAACCAAGTCAGAGAGAGACTGGAAGCTGCAAAGCCCGTCTTTAATCCCATGACAGGTGCTAGAACTTCATTCTATTTTAACCAATAGGAACATGTACTCATGTGTTTATGTATCTGCATGTATCTGTGTTTCTGTGCACATAGTTCTTGTCTGTATGTCTGTGTCTGTGCACATACGTGTGTGTCAGTGTCTGTGTACAATGCTCATGTGAGCCAAGTTGAGGGGGGCTGGCAAACAGGCATTTCCTTCTTGGAAAAACTGCTTCTTCACCCCTACTGGGGTATGTGCCCGGGTTAGAGATGGTTCACTTCTTCTTGAAGAGGGGGCTTGAACCCATTTCTTTTCTCTTAATAGTTAGGGGGTGCTTTCAGTTTTTCTTTGTAATTTAGGAGGACCCAGGGGTTGCTTAGCCCCAGATCAGCAGAAGAGGGTCCTTAAAGCTAAAAATGCTCTTCAGAGCATCAACTCTCCAGTTTGACAGAGGGGCCCAGAAGGGCAGAGGAGGCAGGAGGGTGGGTTGGAGAGATGCGGAGGCTGAGCCTGGGTGGGAGGAGGGCTGCTGGTCTCGGCTCCTGAATAGGTTGTGTACCCTCGAGGGCTGTGAGCAGACCACCTCCCTCTGAGGTGGGGGCTCATCTGTGAAGTGATGGGCCACACCATCTCCCAGGCCACCCACAGGGCCCACCACCCACTTACTGGGAGCTGGAAGGGCCGCTCCCCGCTCCCCGCCGTCTCCCCACCCCCGTGGGGCCCTAGGCTTATTGTCAAGGCAGCTCTTGCCCTCAGGCCTACGGGAGTTCTGGGAAACAGGAAACATGTCTAGCAGTCAGGTCCTCTAAGAGTGTTTGTAAAATAAATTCAGACAATATGTTAATGCCTGACTCAGACTATTTTCCAGCCTTTTCCTCCCATGAAAGTCAGAATGACTTTCTATTTTGGGAACACATCAAGCTATTTCAGACCCCCAGGCCTTTGCCCGTGCCGTCCATCTGCCCGGCTGCCAGCCGGTTCCTCCCACCCTGCCCGTGCCGTCCATCTGCCCGGCCGCCAGCTGGTTCCTCCCCCCTGAAATGCATTCCTCTGCGAAGCTCTCGGCAGCCACGTCTCTGGGCTCCCAGAGTAGCTCATACACCCTGACCTCGACCCCAGCGGACTGAGAACTGCTTGGGGTAGGGCCTGCCTGTGGCAGTGGAAGGGCTGACATGTACCTTCATGGCCCCTGAGGACAAGGGCACTGGGCTGGCACTTACTCTCCCTCTCACATGTGCTTCCTGCCCACCTGGCCTTTACCTGGATTTGGATCTCATCAGAGAGTTCTTTGGCGAGGCCATGCAGCTGCCCAGCTGTGGGGTCCAGAGCCTTGACCACCACCCTCAGCCCGGTCCGGCCTCTTACCCGGCCGTGCACGGTCATGGCAAAGTTGTACTGCGACGGGAGCTGGAGTGACGCCTGGGACAGACACCAAATATGTTTTCAGGGAGAGCCCTGGGGCCCCAGCACCCCCAAAGGGCGGAGCCAGACAGAGCCCCAGACTGTTCTCAAAGGCTGCTGCCTTCCTGCCCTGGTCAGGCCTGCTGACCCCAAGTGCGCAGACTGCAATCACCCAGGATGAGCCGAGTGCCCCATACTGAGTCACCGTGTTCATTCATGGGTGAATGCAGAAAACGCTGGGTCAACCCACCATAGCCAGCATTTCCACGCTGAACTTCTCAGAGCCTTTAGTGTGTGGAGGTGGTTATGAATCACCTAGAGCAGGGGTGGGCAAACTTTTTGACTCGACGGCCACAATGGGTTCTTAAACTGGACCGGAGGGCCGGAACAAAAGCATGGATGGAGTGTTTGTGTAAACTAATATAAATTCAAAGTAAACATCATTACATAAAAGGGTACGGTCTTTTTTTTTTAGTTTTATTCATTTCAAACGGGCCGGATCCGGCCTGCGGGCCGTAGTTTGCCCACGGCTGACCTAGAGCCATGGTCAGCAAACCGTGGCTCGCAAGCCACACGCGGCTCTTTGGCCCCTTGAGTGTGGCTCTTCCACAAAATACCACGTGCGGGCGTGCTGTACAGTGTGACTGAAACTTCGTGGCCCATCTGCAGAAGTCGGTATTTTGTGGAAGAGCCGATATTTTGTGGAAGAGCCACACTCAAGGAGCCAAAGAGCCGCATGTGGCTCGCAAGCCGCGGTTTGCCGAGCCGCAGTTTGCCGACCACTGACCTAGAGGGTCTCTAGGCTTGGCAGTGTTTCCCTGCAGAGCCCTCTGTTATGATGTCTGTGAAGAAGTCACTGCCCACATACCAAGGAAACTGCCTGGGGAAGTGCTGGCACTGAGGACAGAACCCTGGCCCTCCTGGGTGGCCTGGGGAAGACATCGCCCTATACTAGATGAGCTTTTGGCAGCCTCTAGGAAACTCCATCCCTGGGCCTGGCTCCTCCCCATCACAGACCCCCCCCCCCCCCCCCCCC
>NW_005372150.1:684893-696017 GCF_000412655.1 Myotis brandtii
CATCACTATTCACGAATAAGGCAAGAAGGACTATCCCAGAACCACATCCCACTCGGGTCCTGTACACCCAAGGCCTAACTGGGGTGGCAGCCTGGAGTCACCAGGCCTGGCACCCAGTTCCTTCTCCCCACTGGCTCACTGGGCAACCCTAGGTGAGTCTCTTCCCAGGTATGAGTTCCAGTTAACACAAAGAGAGGTTTAAGTAAGTCATTTCCAACACTTGCCAGCTCTGAGATCTGAGGAGGGCAGAGCCCCCACCACTGGAGAGCCTTTGGGATAGACCAGGAGAAAACCCCAGGGCTTCCAGCATCATCTCAGAAAGTGGGTAGAAGTTACAGTTTAGCAACCCTGTGACATTCTAGGACTTTTTTGATGCCCCCAAAAGGCTGTAATTTTTGTTGCCTTCTGTTAGTAGCTTAGCCATAAACTCCTCTATAGTGGTTAGCAAGAATGAGCCTCAAATGAAAAGGGCTGCACAGTCCTTGAGCACTATGGGAAGGATCGCTGGGAGACCATATTCCCAGACACAGGACTGAGAGTCGAGGACACACATCGGGGGAGAGAGAATGGTGGCAGTGTTTGGGCGGTGTCCTGATAAGCCTCAAGACAGAGAGCAGAAAAGGGCTAGGGCTGGCCTTATATGAAGATGCAGACCTTGTGTGCAGAGTTGGGGAGGACCCTCCCTGCCCAAACTCTGGCCTGGGATGGAGGGGAGGCTCTGGGCAGATGCTTACCTCGTGGTGCCGCCCCCGGATGTCTAGAATGTCCCTCTTGGTGACCGACCAGTGGAAGGTCAGGCCTGGCACAGCATTACCAAAGGAGAAAGGGTTCTGGTTGTTAGTGATTCCAGTGATGTAAACAGGCATCTGTGGGGGAAATACCAGGCCTGTGACCAGCAGAGTCCCACTGCCAGGAGCACCCCTGGAAGCCCTGGGCACTGCCCCATCTGCCTCTCCATTGCCCAGGGACGTTCGTGTCTCCTTTGTGCAACATGAGCTGCCTCGACTCTGCCCTCACCAGCGATGGGGGCTGCACAGGTTAGGAAGGTGTGATAGAAAAGCACCTCCCCACCCATCCTTTTTGAGCCGTGGGCTGTATTTCACCTTGGCTGAGAGACTCCATGCCTGAAATGACCCCTAGACCTCTCAGGACCTGCAGTCCCCAGCAGCCATCACACCCCGCCTGGGTCCCTGCCTATGGTCTCCTCTCTTCATCTTGCAGGGCCCTTGCTCCCAGCAGTGGCTCCCCTAAGCTCATCCTGAACCAGAACTCAGAGCCCCAAACCTGCCAGAGGCTGCTCAGATAGCACAGAGGGGAGGGGCTGGAGAGGGGTCCACCTCACCTGGGTCCCTGTCCTCATCCGAGTGATGGGGGCTCGGATCCTCACTGCCTGCAGGAGCTGCACCTCCACTTCCACGAGATCCTGGGGAAAGAGTTCTGGAGCTCAGGTGGGCTGAGGATGGGACTGTGCTAGCAACAGTGGTTTCGGGAAGGGACCCCTGCTTCCTCCGAGGCTCGCTCAGTCACATGGCTAGAAGGCATCCACAGGATGTCTAGCCCAGTGCTTCTCTTCCAGAGGTGGCTTAGCTTTGTGGGTGGCTCACCTCACACGGACCTGGTCACTGCCTCTCCCACTCCCTGGGGGAGGGCCGGGTCCCAGCCTGGCTCTCTGAGCCTACAGATCTGTCGGATCCAGGTGCTGCAGGTCAGCACTGCAGAGACTTGGGGGCAGTGACTGGGGACTGTTCTTCTCTAGGCTGGGAAGTACAGGTCTCCAGACCCTCCCAACTCCCAACCCCAAATCCAGCCTGTTGCTCTCTGACTGAGCACAGTAGATGGACAAATGCAGGAGCCAGGCAGAGTCTGATTAGAGCAGATTTTACATCCTCCTTCATTCTGAACTTTATTCTCCTATAAACCTACCCGAACTTGATTGGCTTCTTCATAGTACTGTTGACTCATGCTGAGTATTGCTAGTAAGACCCTTAAGCTCTCACACTGAGCCCATCTCCTGTATATTGTGATCTGGGCTAATGCCCGGCACATAGTAGGTCCTCAATAAGCCCTTATTCCCTTCCTTTCCTTTATTGTTCTCATTACTCGGTCTCCTCCTGCCAGTCCTGGTCCACCCCTTGACCTTGGGTGCTGATTCTTGGACAGAGAGAACTGGAAGCTTCAGACCAGAATCACAATCCCTTCGGGGATACATGGGCCTCGGGCTGAGCTCGCACCTGCCGGGGCTCGTATAGCCTCTCCCTCTGTCAAGGGGCATTAGGGTCTTCTCCCAGCAGCCCCTGTCCCCAACCTGCCAGATGGAGACACAGAAAGAGGGGTGGCCCAGCAAGGTTAGACCACAATGAGCAGAGATAGCCAGGAGGGAAATGCATGGCTATGTGTCCCTTTGGCCAAATTTCCAGTCAGCTGCCATTTCAGCCACTTGGAGCCCCAAGAGGGGAAAAGTAAGCCAGTTTCTATGGCTACAATACTCTCTCTAGAGAGAAAACAAGGGCAGAGCCTCCTTGTTCCTTAATTTATTCTCCAAGACACCTATCTGAAACATGATGTGCCACAAGGTAGACTTTTACATTCCCAACACTTTCTGATCTTTAGCAAACTGACAGGCAGAACCAGTGTCCACCTCCACGATTCAAAAGGACTACACAGTTTAACTGGGGTACATGGAAGACACTGAAACTGCTGGAGAAAGGAGTAAATCAGTGAACTCAACGTCAGCTCAGAGTCAGCCTAGGGGGAGGAGGGTGCATCAGCCTCCCTCCCTGGGCAGCACGTGCCCCAGCTCCTTTCTTCCAGGGTCCCAGCTCCAGCAAGGAACAGGATGACTGGGCTTTGAAGCATTACACAAAACAAAATGCTCTCCTTAAGCCTGGCTTTCCATCACAGCCATAAGCATGAGGCAGCCTCCCCTGAGATGCTCTGTAGGTCACTGCAGGCCAAAGTATCAGGGAGATTCCAAGTGATCTGAGCCTTTCTCAGGAGGTGGAAATGATCTCCCATCTCCTTTCCAGGGCCCAAAGAGGTACCCACCCCCCTGGAAAGAAGGGAAATCATCAGATTTGGGGACACCAACTTTCATGTGCTTGAAGCCAGTCCCACCGACATGGAGCAGTGGGGCTCTCCCAAGGAGAGGCCTCCCCTATCTAGGCTTTCCAGCATCATGTTGACCCAGAAAAGCAACCAGGAAATGTCCTCACTCAGCAAAGAGGCTTGAAAGACAACCTCTATGGAGCCAAAGATATTAGTAGAAGATTCCAGTTTTGTTTCTCCTGGAAATACAAATCCAGGCCCAAAATACTGTTGGTGTCTATTATTTATGCTTTTAAGCCAAGCCAGCGCACACCTCTGAAAACTCACACTGTAATCCACAACGTGTGAGAGAGCCAACAGCACCCTTTCTCTTTCCTCGGAACATCCCAGCCCTGCTTGAATTGAAGGAACAAAGGGACCGAGAGCTCTGCTGTCGGCAGGCCCAGGTCAGTCCTAGAACTGCGGTGTAGTCACTGGGGCTTCTAGCAGGTTCCCTAGCCCCTCACCTAGAAACAGGGAGAGGGGTACAACTGCCAGGTGCTGAGGCTACAGGAGGGGTGCACAGTGGTCTGGGCAGAGTCTGTCACCACAGCTGGCACCATCCCCAGGGCAGGGGCTGGAGACCCTGTTCCTTAAAAAGAAGTTAGGAACTCAGTCTGGAGAAGAATCCAGGTGCCTCGAGTTGGCAGGGCTGATCTAGGTGACAGACAGGGATTATAGCCTCAGAAGGCAGAAGCAAGACCCTCAGAGAGGGATGGTCCTTGGGAGCAGAGCCCAAACCCAGTAACCAGAGCTGCCTCCCCTTCACAGATGACCACCCTGCAGCTGCTAGGGGGCAGTATGCCCCATCACGAGAGGTCGGACTCAGAAAGCACCCATCTCTGATGGAGCCCAGGCCTGTCACCTGAGACACGATGACGAGCTTTCCGGTCTCAGCATCCACGGCCTGGACGACCCCGGACACGGTGCCATTGCCAACGGCGAGTCCCCGCACCAGCCCAGCGCAGTTCACCACTGCCAGGCTCTCGTTGCTGATGGAGAAGAGGATGTTGGACTGAGGCTGGGGGCCTCCCTCAGAGGTGATCTGGAATGGGGAGAAACAGCAGTGCCGTTAACCCCTATCCTCCTGGCAGCCACACCTTGTCTCCAGAGGATGAGAGTGGTAACATCCCAGAGCACTCCATCTCAGCCTGTCGATGCCCATGGCAGGTGGGCGCACCTGGAGCCCGGGCAGGGTGTGCGGCTACTGCCTGCTGGTGCCTGGCCGTGGATGTGGGTGGCATAAGGATGTGGCCTTTGGCTCATACCTGCATCATGGCCCCAATAATCAGCGTCATCTTCCTGGGTATCAGCCTAAATGGGGGAAAGACCTGGGTGTGGAGACAAAAGAGAAAGAGGGGACCGTTGCATTCCAAGCTCATGCTGTTGGGCATAATTCACTCACCATTTTCAGGGAGAAGGGAACATGGTGCGTGGAAATCACTCCTCTGTGAAGGGGTACCCAGGAGAGCCTTGGGGTCCTGTGCCAACTCTGGGGGAGCCTGAGTAGCTCCCACAAGCTCTCATCCCACCCACGGGCCCAAGGCTCTTGGTTGGGGGCGTGTCCTACTGCTTGTGAAGGTCTCCTGGGAACCATTAGAGATGCATTTTCCAGCCCAGACCTGTAGGATCAGGTGGGTCCTGTGATCTGGGAGATTTGCTGCATGTCAGTTTCAAATCCACTGCCTTTCAGATTTCCCCAACTCATCTTTGGAAATTTGCCTCTTTCCCAAATTTCTCTAAATTCCTATTGACAAATTACCTCTACTTCAATGCCCTCAAAACTTCTCAGAAAGTGGGCCCAGGGGTAGGGAGGAGGATGCCCCATCTCTGCAGCAAGGCAAAGCCCCACATCTTCCTCTTGTTCCCCAACCCCCACCTGGCAAGAGGAGAGCTTAAGGGTGAGCAAAAGAGCCAGTGGCTGAGAGGCTGCTTTGTGTGTGAGGATTAGTCTCAGGGATGAGCTATTCACAGGCAGAAATGAACTCCATTCCACCAGGAGAAAGGTGCACTTCCATGTGGAGGCACAGTCCACATCCACCAGCGTCAGACACAGATTAATTAACATACAGCGCACAAGCCCATGTGTGGCCGAGACGCTTGGAAGGTGCCAGCAGGAGCCAAACAGTCTAGTGCTGCTGAAGAAGAATAAAGTTGGGCAGGACTTCTTGGTCATGGCTGCCTAGGTCCCTGGTGACTGTGGGGGTCCTGTCAAAAGCTAACACCACATGACAGCCCAAACCACTTGCTGAGATGATGCTGGGGGGAGCTCAGTGCTCCCCTATCCAGTAGTTGCTTGCTCCAGGCGCTCCCATCCCGAAAGCTTGCCCCTTCTAAGGGTCCCGTCTAACATTCAGACTGACTGCCAAGAGGAGCATCCACACAGCTGTCCACAACTTCTGTCTGGCACTACAGCAGCTTAGAGTGCCTGCCATTACCCTGCTGGGTGATAAGGTGCTTCCTTTCTCTGAGCAACATCAATGCCCCCATGTCCCAGAGGGAGGTTAAAGTAGCTCAGCCCTTCCTCTGGGGCTGCCCTCAGCTCCCTGAGGCTGGTAATCAAGGCACACTGTAGGGCACAGATGCTAAAATGGCCTATCACAAAAAGGACATCCTCCCCTCTCCACCCGTGTGCCCACCAGGGGCTGGGCTGACCCCACGTGGCATGAAGAGGAACAGCTTTACCTCAATCTGTTGTGGGGCTGAGTTGATTCTCTGTCCAGCTTTATCAGTCACAACTGCAGTGAGACTGGTCTGGCCAATGGCCACACCATGGATGTGGAACGTGGCAGTGTAGTTGTCAAGGGCCTCGTCAAGGGAGCTGGAACAGAGGGAAGGGCTGGGACTTCTCCCCCAGACAGACCTGTCAGCACCGTCCCTGAGATGCTCTGTCCTGACCCCTGGGGAACTCACACCAATGTGACGATCTGAGAGGCTGCTTGGAGCTTCAGGTCCATGAAGGCAAAGTATTTGGCCAGGAAAGGCTTCTTGTGAAAGTCCAGCACACGGACATATGCCTTGACTGTCTTCCCAATCTCCACCTATATCACAGGGAACAGATTCAGGGGGTTCGGAATGACCAACTCCACCACCTACAGCAACCTATGACCTTCTGAGAAATGTCACCAACCTCAAACCCACAGACCTGGAAATTAGGGACAGGTCACCTGGATTGACCTCCAGACTATTAGCCAATCAACAAATGAAAATCAATGGAATAACTGCTGTATACAAGCAGTTACTTAGATGCATCAATTACACTCCCCACTCTTAAAGAACTAACCATCGAGTTAGATAAGGCACAGCTTAGAATGGCAGCCGATGTAGTGTAGTTCAATAAGTGCACAATGACTGAATATCTCACACCTGGCAGCATATAATACATACAGTAAGAACTTTAGGAAATGGGAGTCAGAAATGCTAAGTGAAATCTGGTCAGCAAATCACCAGTGAAAATGAGACCACAGGAGGAATATTTGAGGCTGTGTAAGAGAATATTGGCTTTTTAAGTTGCCTAAGCTGTTCAAACACTTCCCTTTTAATTAACCATTCTCTCCACTCAGAAAAATAGGAACCAACAGTAACTCTCTGTAAATCTAGCTACAGTTACTTTAGGTATTTGGAGTATAAACATTTCCTATTTACATGAAAGAAAAGCCTATATCTATTATGTATTTACTTTGCAAAAGACTTGGCATTAGTGAGCTTCATTCAATTGCCAATGAAATTCCTGAGACTCCCAAAGCTACATAGTGGGGAGAAAATATCATGTTCCACAAGGTGTGCACCCAGCTGGCTAGTGACCCGCACCAGCTGCAGGACAGGAATCCCTGGTCCAGGCTGATGTGGAGACAGCTCCAAGGGGGATTTGCAGCCAAGCTTTATTGTTGTCCACTGGGCCGAAGAAGTACAACCTCAGAGCTCATTCTGCACTATGTGCACAGAACAGCAGAGATGAGAGACAGCAGTGCCAACTCACAGCAACCCAGGAGGGACACAGCAACCAGGAGAAAAAGCAAAGAATGTGAGAAAAAATATCTCCCATGACCACAGCATCTTCCTGGTTTCTGTGAATCAGCAGAGAAGGGGAACATCGGGAAGCTGACACTGACCTTGTCTACCACTCGGACGTACAGCTCCTGAATGTCTGAGACATAAACATCAGCCTTCGCTGGGGCTGGGAAGGCAAGGCACAAGTCGTGGATCATGATGGTTGACGTGCCCGGGAACAAAGGGTATACCTGCAGGGTCAGAGATAGGCTCAGTTACAGCTTTTCACAGCAGCAGGCTATCCCCATGGAATACCATCTCACAGAGACCTCTGGGACAGGGTTGGAAGTAGTTAACAGAGAAAATCCTAACTCAAATGTTGCCCTTCCCACTCCTCATCATGAGTTCCCACTGCCAGCCAGGGGATGGGCTTGAAATGTAAAATGCTGGGATATTATCTCAGAGAGCATTTACTTCCTTTGTACATTTTATAAAGAAGAAAATGGAAGTTGCAACTTGGAGGCGGAATGAGGATTCAAACCTAGGATTCCATATTCCCTGTCCAGGCAACCTGCACCTTCAGCTCCAGTAACAGAAAAGCATCTGGCAAGTCAGGGACTGGAAGGGCACAAGACGTCTCAGCCTGAACTCACAGAGTCAGAACCTGGGAACAAACGCTGGAGGCCTCCATGTAAGTGTGAGCTCTTTGAGTCTCATTCATCTCTATTCATTTCTACCACAGCTCCATTTGAGTCAGAGACCTCGTAAAATGTACTGACTGAATGAACACATGTGAGTTACTGTTTTCCAGTCTTTCATTGCCTGCCAAAGATGCCCCCTTCTTAAACCTTCTTCTATCTCTACCCACTTCCATGGATCCCACCTCAAAAGAACCTCTCCCCAAACGACATCCTCATCACTCTCTCTGCAGATGGATTTGCAGCAACTTGTCAGACTTGTTAGGTGCATATCTCAACTGGGTGGTCTGGGAGGCTGGAAAGGTGGAGGTAAGTTCTGGAGCCAGTGGTGAGCCCAGTGGGCTGCCTGCCATCTCTGTCTGCCCTGACTTTGTGGCCTTCACTTTGTTGTATTACATTCATCGGGGGTAATGTGTACACTGACAGAATTAGTGTTTGTGAAGCTAGAATTTCAATATCAAGAACCTGTGGGGGGAAAAAAATAAAATTTCAGACCCTAAGGAGACAACCAAATATGATTATATCACACCTAGGTTAAAACCCTTCAAGGTCTGCCCAGAGAGTGAGTCCAAATCCTTAACACATCCTGTAAGAACCTGACACAATCTGGCCTTAACACATCCTGTAAGAACCTGACACAATCTGGCCTCTGCCCATGGCTCTAATTTCACTGAAAACCACAGTCCCCCAGCACCACCACACTGTAGCCACACTGTTCTCTCTGTGCCTCAAGCTGGCCAGCACCTGCCTGCTGGCCTCAGGTCTGCACTGTCTTTCCTAAGTAAAGATTTGGGATCCTTCTCCCACATCTTCACCTGCTGGCCACACTCATGTTTCAGGTCCCTATTTAAGCATCCTTTCAGGGAAGTCCTCACTGACCCCGTACTGGCCAAGTTCCTGTCACTTCTGCTCATTTCCAGTGCAGTTATACCTTCTGTAATTCAGTCTTGGTGTAGACCCTTGTTTGTGTCAGCCCATTCCAGGCTGTCTTATCCCCTACTGTATCCTCAGGACTGAGCCTAACATCTAGTGTAGACTATCACCCAACAAACTTGTCTTCATTAGATCAAGTTCCATGGGCACAGTTAGCTGAGCCACTCAGGAACCATAAAGAAACCGGTGCTCCAGCCTGATTGCTTAGTTTTACTTTTAGCTTGAAGACTTGGAAATTCTGGGGAGCGGGGGCGGGGAGGGGGGCAGTCTGCAAACCCATGTACCCTCACCTATTTGGGAAGGGTTGTTTCTAGTCCAACACCTTCAATGAACACATGGGGAAATGGAGGCTTGCACAGAATGAGAGCACAGCCCTGAAGGGGCAGCGCTGATGAGAGAATCCAGGCGCCTAAGCTCCCAGTGTAGGGCTCCATCCACCACACTCTGCCACTTCCAGAGCTGACACCTGCTCTAATTAGTCAAAAACAGCAGTTTGGGTCCCCACCACGGACACTACCCCATACTGCTCAGTGAGGCAAAAGCCAGTGGGACCCCAACCGCTGCAGCTGACAGCTGCAGGACCAGCTCCATGGGGGAAGGAAGTGCAGCTCAAAACAGGGTCAATAAAGTGTGAGACTCAAGACAGATCCAGCCTCTGGGCTAAGAAGTCCCTGACCACTGGACTACAAGAGGATTCAACTTCTCAGACCTCAATCAGGTTGCCTAGGACCAGAAAGGGACAGTGACTCACATACACCTGCACTTGAGCAGCTACCATGAGGCACAGGATAGACACATCAAGGGACCAGATTCAACAACATCAGAGAAAAATCCAGCGAGCCCCACAAATAGCGGACCCAAACACCTGTATAACAGCTGGCACGAGGACATTGGGGATGAAGCTCACTGGCATCCAATGAGAGGAGAGATCCCTCCCACAAACGGGACATCAACAATCAAGTCCCAATTACAACAGGAGAGCACAAACAGCACACATAAGGATCATTCCTAAAGTATCCAGCTCAGGTGAACAAAGAGACTATGCAACTGGACCCCTTAAGACACTTTCTACATGAGGCCATTCCACAAAGACTGGGAGGGAGGCATAGCAGTTCTATCTCATACATAGAAGCAAATACAAGCAGACAGGTAAATGGGGAGACAAAGAAACAACCCTCAAATGAGAGAAAAGGAATATCCAGAAAAAGAACTAAATGAGAGGGAGGCAAGCAACCTATCAGACATAGAGTTCAAAGCAATGGTCATAAAGATGCTTAAGGCCGGCCGGCATGGCTCAGTGGTTGAGCATTGACCTAGAAACCAGGAGGTCACAGTTGAATTCCCAGTCAGGGTACATACCCAGGTTGCGGGCTCAATCCCCAGTGTGGGGCATGCAGGAGGCAGCCAATCAATGATTTTTCTCTCATCATTGATGTTTCTATCCTCTCTCCCTTTCCCTTCCTCTCTGAAATCAATAAAAAGATATTTTTTTAAAAATATGCTTAAGGAAAACTTAGTGCATAAGGAAAACAGCATGAAAAGGGAAATAGAGGTCATGATTCCATTTTCATGCTGAACAAGACAGGAATGAAGAATGATATATCTGATATCAAGAACACACTGGAAGGGATTAAAAGTAAAGTGGATGAAGCAGAGGATTGAATCAGCAATCTGGAAGACAAGGTAGAAATAAATACCCAATAAGAACAGCAAATAGAAAAAAGATTTAGAAAGCAGGGAGATAGCTTAAGGGAGCTCTGGGACAACATGAACCCAAAGAGACACACACTTAGACACATCATAATTAAAATGGCAAATGTTAAAGACCAAGAAAGAACCTTAAATGCAGCAAGAGAGAGATAGAAAAAAAATTACAAAGGAGTACCCATTAGAATGTCAGCTGACTTCTCAAGAGAAACACTTCAGACCAGAAGGGAGTGGCATGAAGTATGAAGTACTCAAAGTAAAGAAAAGCAAGGGCCTAAATCCAAGACTACTGTATCCAGCAAGGCTATCATTCAAAATTGAAGATGAAATAAAAAACTTTCCAGACAAAAAATGACTAAAGGAGTATATTATCACCAAACCAGCAATGCAAGAAATGTTAAAGGGACTGCTTTAAGGGGGGAACCAAGATGGCGGCATAGGTAAATGCCTATACTTGCTGCCTCCCACAACCACATCAAAATTACAACTAAAATACAAAACAACTATCATCCAGAACCATGGGAAAGCTGGCTGAGTGGAAGTACTACAACTAGAGAAAGAAGAAAGCACATTGAGACTGGTAGGAGGTGCAGAGGTGCAGAACGGGATGGACTAGCACTCACATGTGCTGCTTTTTTTTTAAAAAAAATAAATCTTTATTGTTCAGATTATTACAGTTGTTCCTTTTTCCCCCCATAGCTCCCCTCCACCC
>NW_005372150.1:698230-699477 GCF_000412655.1 Myotis brandtii
AGTTCTGCCTGCTGCCAGACAGTCCAGTTTCTCCCTGTATGAGTCTGGGTCCCCAGAGACTCACCTGGAACTGGAGTTCAAAGCACTCAGGGGCTTGTGACTCCCTCCCGGTTGAAAAAGAGACTGGTGTCCTCAGTTGCCAGCCCTTGCCGCATGCGCCTCTGTACCTCTGCACTTTACTTCCCCACCTCCTCTGAGTCTCAGTGTGCTTTTCTCTTTCCTTCTAGTTGTAGAATTTCCACTCAGCCAGCCTTCCTGTGGTTCTGGATGATGTCTGTTTTGTCTTTTAGTTGTATTTTTGAAGTGGTTGTGCGAGGCAGCAATTTCCGGTGTTTACCTATGCCTTCATCTTGAAACCATCACATGTGCTGCCTTTTTAATTGGGAGGAAGATTGCCTCTGAGGAGGCTGCCTGGAGGAGCAGAGTCCCAACCCCACACCAGACCCCCAGCCCAGGGTCCCAGAGCTAGGGAAAGAAGTCCCTATAGGCCCTAAGAACTACAAACTGTAAAAATCAGTGTGGATTGGGGCTGAGTGACACACAGGCTGCTGGAGACCAAGCTGCTCCTCTTAAAAGACTGGCACCATGAACTGTATTTACAAGCTCCCACTTCCTCTGAGCTCCAGTGCCAGGCGAGGCTCTGTGGGACCCAGACACATATGGGGAGAAACTGGACTGTCTGGCTTGGGGCAGGAACACGGAGGCAGCTTTCTTCCAGATGGAGGTGCTCGCAGTGGTCATTGTTCCCGTGCTGGGACCTCCCTGGTGCAGGGCTGACTGGCAGCCATTTCTGTTTGCTCCACCCTAGTGAGTCCCTGAGACCCCACCCCACCCAATTTACACCCCACCCAAGCTGTGGGCAGCGGCTTTTGCATATGAATGGTCTGTCCTTTCTCAGGCAAAAACTGTTAAACAAGATGCAGCTGGGTCAGGGAGATGCAAACCTATCAATAAAAGGCCCAAAAAATGGCACCAGCACCAGCCTGCCTTACTTCACATCTGGGCCTCATCTGGGCACCTCCAAACCCCAAACAAAGAGGAGGAATCTGCAGATCTCTCTGTAGCTCCTGCTGGGTGGCCCCAGGTAGTGGCTGACTTTGCACCTCCTTGGAGATCCAAGAGCCAGTGTACCCAGTGGGCAGAGTGGGACCATCCAGATTACAACTCCTCAGATCCATAAGGGGCACACTCAGGGGGCAGACTCAGTGAGCACCAAAGCCCCACTGAAGCAAGTCTTGCCCCAGAAG
>NW_005372150.1:700436-702037 GCF_000412655.1 Myotis brandtii
TGAATAGCAAGAACCTACAACCAAGATTACTCTACCCAGCAAAGCTATCATGTAGAATTGAAGGTCAGATAAAGAGCTTCACAGACAAGAAAAAGCTAAAGGAGTTCATCACCACCAAACCAGTATTATATGAAATGCTGAAGGGTATTCTTTAAGAAGAGGAGGAAGAAGAGAAAGGTAAAGATAAAAATTATGAACAACAAAGTTACAACAAATACATATCTATCAACAAGTGAATCCAAAAATCAAATGAATAAAGAAATCTGATGAACAGAATAAACTGGTGAATGGAATAGAACCAGGGGTATGGAAATGGAACAGACTGACGATTCTCAGAGTGAAGGGGTTGGGGGGTGGTGTGAGAAGAGATTAGACAAAGATCTTATATGCATGTATGCATTACCTATGGACACAGACAATAGGGTGGCGAGGGCCTGGGGTGGGGTGGGAACTGGATGGAGGGGAGCTATGAGAGGCAATAAGAGGGACATCTATAATAATCTTAATAAAGATTAATTTTTTTAAAAAGAAACTGTGTTAAGAAGAAGAAAAAGAAAGAGAGGGGATCACAAGCATAAAGAAATAAAAACAGCAATAAAAAATACCTACCAATAATAAACTTCAATGTAAATAGATTAAATGCTCCAGTCAAAAGACATAGGGTGACTGAATGGATAAGTAAACATGACCCATATATATGCTGTCTACAAGAGACCCATCTCAGAACAAAAGATACACACAGACTGAGAGTGAAGTGATGAAAAAATATATTCCATGCAAATGGAAAGGAAAAAAAAGCTAGAGTAGCAATATTAATATCAGACAAAGTAGACTTCAAAACAAAGGCCATACCAAGAGACAAAGTAGGCCACTACACTACACTAAAGGTAATGACTCAACAAGAAAATATAGCCCTTGTAAACATATATGCATCCAACATAGGAGCACCTAAGTACATTAAAAAATTCTTGATGGACTTTAAGAAAGAGTTTTACAGCAATACAGTCATAGTGAGGGACTTTAATATCCCACTGACATCACTGGATAGATCGTCCAGACAAAAAATTAACAAGGAAACAGGCCTTAAATGATTCACTAGATCAGATAGATCTAACAGATATTTATAGAACATTTCACCTCAATGCAACAGAATATCCAGTCTTCTCAAGTGAACATGGAATATTCTCAAAGATAGACCACATGTTAGGGCACAAAACAAGTCTATACAAATTCAAGAAGATTGATATACCAAGTATCTTCGCGGATCACAATGGCATGAAGTTAGAAATCAACTACAACAACAAAAAACCTCAAACACACTCAGATACATGGAGGCTAAATAGCATGTTATTAAACAACTTGAGGCCCAGTGCATGAAATTCATGCACTGGACGGGGGGTGTCCCTCAGCCCAGCCTGCACCCTCTCCAATCTGGGGCCCCTCAGGGGATGTCCAACTGCTGGTTTAGGGCTGATTCCACAGGGATTGAGCCTAAACCGGCAGTTGGACATCCCTCTCACAATCTGGGACTGCTGGCTCCCAACTGCTCACCTGCCTGCCTGCCTGATTGCCCCTAACCACTTTTGCCTGCCAGCCTGATC
>NW_005372150.1:702219-729687 GCF_000412655.1 Myotis brandtii
CCCTGCTGGCCTGGTCACCCACAACTGCCCTCCCCTGCTGGCCTGGTCACCCCTAACTGCCCTCCCCTGCTGGCCTGATCACTCACAACTGTCCTCCCCTGCCAGCCATCTTGTGGCATCCATCTTGTGATGACATGGGCGCGGCCATCTTGTGACCACATGGGGGTGGCCATCTTATATGAGGGTGTGATGGTCAATTTGCATTTTACCTCTTTATTTTATAGGATGAATGGGTCAACAATGAGATCAAAAAAGAAATTAAAAACTTCCTGGAAACAAATGAAAATGAACACAAAATCACCCAAAACCTATGGGACAGGGCAAAAGCAATCCTGAGAGGGAAGTTCATAGCACTACAGGCCTACCTCAAGAAACGAGAAAAAGGACTAATAAACTACCTAACCTTCCTACAACTAAATGAATTAGGAAGAGAATAGCAAGAAAAGCCCAGAGGAAGTAGAAGGAAGGAAGTAATAAAGATCAGAGTGGAAATAAATGATATAGAGACTAAAACAACAAACAAAAACAGTACAAAAGATCAATAATTCCAAGAGCTGGTTCTTTGAAAAGATAAAAAGATTGAAGAACCCCTAACCAGACTCATCAAGAAACAAAGAGAGAGGATCCAAAGAAATAAAATCAGAAATGAAAGAGGCAATATAACCACGAATACCAGAGAAATACAAAGGATTGTAAGCAAATACTGTGAACAACTATATGCCAACAAACTGGACAACTTGGGTGAAATGGACAAATTCCTAGAAAAATACAAACTTCCAAAACTCAAGCAGGCAGAATCAGAATACCTTAGGTAGGCCAATAACAACTGATGAAATCGAAGCATCGATTTAAAAACTTCCAGCAAACAAAAGTCCTGGACCAGATGGATTTATAGGCGAATTTTACCAAACATTCAAAGAAGAACTAACACCCATCATTCTCAAACTATTGCCAAAAATTCAAGAGGAAGGAACACTTTCAAGCTCTTTTAACAAAGCCAGCATTAACCTAATTCCAAACCCAGATAAAGATACTACAAAGAAAGAAAATTACAGGCCAAGAGCCCTGATAAACACAGAAGCTAAAATCCTCAGCAAAATAGTGGCAAATTGGATCCAGCAATATATTCAAAAGATCAAACACCATGATCAAGTAGGATTTATTCCAGGGATGCAAGGCTGGTACAATATTTACAAATCAATAAATGTGATAAATAATATAAACAAATTGAAAGATAAAAACCACATGATCATATCAATAAATGCAGAAAAAGCATTAGACAAAATCCAGCACCCTTCTTTGATAAAAACTCTCAGCAAAGTGGGAATAGAGGGACAATACCTCAACATAATAAAGGCCATATATGACAAACCTACAGCCAACATAATACTCAACGGGCAAAACCCAAAAGTGTTTCCCTTAAGAACAGGAACAAGACAAGTATGTCTGCTTTCACCACTCTTATTCAACATAGTACTGGAATTCCTAGCCACAGCAATCAGACAAGAAGAAGAGAAAAAAGGCATCCAAATTGGAAAGGAGAAAGTAAAACTGTTATTACTCGCAGATGACATCATACTGTACATAGAAAACTCTAAAGACTCCACCAGGAAACTACTAGACTTAATAAATGAATTTGGCAATGTAGCAGGATACAAAATCAAAATTCACATCGATGGCATTTTTCTACACCAATAATGAACTCTCAGAAAGAGAAACTAAAAAAGCAATCTCATTTAGCATTGCAACAACAACAACAAAATAAGATACCTAGGAATAAACTTAACCAAGGAGGTAAAAGACCTGTACTTGGAAAATAATAGGACATTGAAAAAAGAAACAGAGGAAGATACAAACACATGGAAGCGTATACCATGTTCATGGATTGGAAGAATTAACATCATTAAAATGTCTATACTACCCAAAGCAATCTACAGATTCAATATAATCCCTATTAAAATACCAATGGCAGCCTGGCTGGTGTGGTTGAGTGTTGTCCTATGAACCAGGAGGTCAGGGTTCAATTCCCGTTTTGGGCACATGCCCACTTTCGGGCTAGATCCCCAGTGTGGGGCATGTAAGCGGCAGCCAATCAATGATTATTTCTCATCATTGATGTTTCTATCTCTCTCTTTCTCCCTCTCCCTTCCTCTCTGAAATAAAAATATATTAAAAATTACAATGGCATATTTCACAGAGCTAGAATTATATATAATGATCAAGTAGCAGTTATCCTAGGAATGCAAGGTTGGTTTAACATCTGAAAGTCAATAATGTAATACATCATATTAACAAAATAAAAAATAAAAAAACCACACAATCGTCTTAAGAGATACAGAAATGCATTTGACAGTACCCAATACTCTTTCATGTGTGAGTGTGTGTACACACAAATAGAGGTGATAGTTAAAATGTATGGGGTTTCTTTTTGAAGTGATGAAAATACTCTAAAACTGACTGTGGTGATGGTTGCACATCTGTATGAATATATTAAAAACCACTAAATTGTACACTTCATTATTTTAAAAATTTTATTTCATTTTTTCCATCACCTTTTATCTCCTCTCTGCCCTCTACCACTTCCACCTATACCCTTCCATCTCATGATCACCACACTATTGTCCATGTTCTCTCTCTCTTTTTTTTTTTTTTTGCTCAATCCCTCCACCATTCCAACCCTCTGCCCTAACCATCCAGAGCTGTCTGCCGACTATGTATCTATGAGTCTGTCTCTATTTTGCTTAATAGTTTAATTTGTTCATTAAATTCCACATATGAGTGAAGTCACATGGTACTTGTCTTTCTCTGACTGGCTTATTTCACTTTGCATAATGTTCTCTAGGTCCATCCATGCTGTCACAAAGGGTAAAACTTTCTTCCTTTTTATGGCAGGGTAGTATTTCATTGTATAAATGTACCACAGCTTTTTTATCTATTCATCTACTAAAGGACACTTGGACTGCTTCTAAATCTAGGCTAATGTAAGTAACACTGCAATGAACACAGGGGTACATATATTCTTTCTAATTAGTGATTTGGGGTTTCTTCAGATAAATTCCCAGAAGAGAAATCCCTGGGTCATAAGGCAGTTCCATTTTTAATTTTTTGAGGTAACTCCTTACTGCTTTCCACAGTGGCTGCACCAATCTGCATTGCTACAAACAGTGCAAAGGTTCCCTTTTCTCCACATCCTTGCCAACACTTGCTTTTTGTTGATATTGATGGTAGCCATTCTGACAGGTGTGAGGTGATATCGTATTGTAGTTTTAATTTGCATTTCTTTGATGATTATAACAATGATAATTTTTTATGTCTATTGGTCATCTATATGTCCTCTTTGGAGAAATGTTTATTCATATCCTTTGCCCATTTTTAATTGGATTGTTTATTGGTGTTGAGTTTTATAAGTACTACATACATTTTGAATATTAACCCCTTCTCAGATTTATCATTGGCAAGTATGTTTTCCCATTCTATAGTTTGTCTTTTCATTTTGTTGATGGTTTCCTTTTCTGTGTAAAAACTCTGTAGTTTAATGTAGTCCCATTTGTTTATGTTTTCTTTTGTTTCCCTTGCCTGAGGAAAAAATATTGCTATAAGAAATATCCGAGATTTTACTACCTATGTTTTCTTATAGCATTTTTACGGTTTTGAGTCTAACATTTAAGTCTTTAATACATTTTGAGTTTATTCTTGTATATGATGTAAGAACATAGTCTAGTTCCTTTTTCTTTTGCATGTATCTCTCCAATTTTCCCAACACCATTTATTGAATTGACTATCTTTAATCCATTGTATATTTTTGCCTCCTTTGTCAAATATTAATTGACTATAAAGGTGTGGATTTATTTCTGGACTCTCAATTCTATTCCATTGATTTATATGTCTGTTTTGTGCCAGTACCATGCTGTTTTGCTAAATTGTACACTTTAAATGGGTAAATTGTATGGTATGTGGATTATACCTCAATAAAGCTATTATTAAAAACTAGAGGCCCAACGTGTGATTGAAATCATGCGAGGAGGCACCCTGCCTCCCACCGTGCGAGGAGGCATCCCGTGGGCCACCGCGGGAGTCAGGCCTGACTGGAGCCATGGGCGGCTGGGTCCTGTGCCTGACTTCCACCCCAGGACCCCCCTACCCCCTGCCTGTATCCGCTCTGGGATGCTGGAGCCTCTGTGCCAGCTCGGGCAGGCCCCCCTGAGTCTGTCTCCGTCTCCGCTCCAGGCCTTACCTGCGCACGCAACCTCCTCCTGTCTGGTCGTGACCTGTTATGGCATCCCAGCCTAATTTGAATATCACCTCTTTATATGTATAGATACCAACAAAAGTGAGCTATAGATGCATAGTGGTTGTACCTTAGACATGGCCTGTGCTCTCCATCTGCTACAGTCCCCACCACTGCCTATTACGGCCCAGCACTGAAGCTAAGCATCAGGTGATATTTTTTTTTGTTTTTTATTTTTTCAGGTGACATTTCAGCATAGCACTCCCCAGGCATGTTCCTCGCACCCTGCTTGTTTTTCTCTTTACTTTGAACCTGTCCCACCTCAGAGGCAACTAATTTTGTGACCCAGGTGGTAAGACAGTCAGTGGATGCAAACAGATAAACAGACTTGCAGAAAGTCATGGCTGGACATGTCCTGCAGAGACTGAGGTGACATAGTTTGATTTCTGACTAGGCCACAAACTTACTGTACAACCATGGGCAAGTACCCTGGCTGTATTTCTGAAAGGAGATTTAGGGAATAGGTCTCTGTGAAGGTTAATTATGGTTTTAGCCTTCCCTGGAATTAGAAAGCTTGTTCCATGCTGTTGCCAGTCTGTTAGGGCTCACCTCTGGGAACAGGGCAACAATAAGGCCACTGTGGGCATCAGGACAGCAGGTGACTAACGGCCAGGATAAGGTCCTAACCTGTCCGCCCTCACTGTACTATCTGCACTACTCCCACCACATGCCAGACACTGAATCAACCTGGCCCCTTTCGAGTTCAGCAGGAAGTTTCATTTGGTGCTGTGTAATTGGGGCACTCCTTACACACCTGGCAGTCAGCCCTTAACAAAGGGAAAGCTGGTCTTAGGTTCAGAATATTCCAATGGCAATAAAAGAGCTGCAATTGATGACACTGCTTTGGTGTCATCACTGTATTTTTGTTTTTGGCTGCCTGCATTTATGTAAGTAAGAATTTCCTTTTAAAGAAAGTTAGGTTTTCATGATTGCATAACTCAATATACAGATATGCAGGTATTGAGAATATTGGTGTGTGTTTTTCATCCTTTCACTCTTTGCTATAACTGCAGGGCTATTTTTTTAAAAAAATGATTTAAACTACCAAAATGCTCTACATGGAGAAAATGGCTGAGTATAAAAGGCTGCACAGAAATAACATGGGAAAACACTTAGGATAAAATAATTGAAAAAGTGGAATGCTAAATTCTTCTATGCCATGGACAAAGATGTCACATTTGTAGGAATAGGGAGAGGATTGAGAAAGGAATGTGGAAAAAACATAAAAAGCTAATACATCTTTTAAAAGCAACTTTATGGTTGTTGTAGTGGTGCTTATGTAATCTTATGATATTTTAATCCTAATAAAGATTTACTAAAAGGAAGCCATTGGCTAACTAATAGTGTGGGTAATTTGTGGAGATGAAATAAAAATCACAAAGGTAGCAGACAAATGACTGAAGTTGCACAACAATGAATCAGAGAATCTAGAGACCTTGCAAACTACAGCTGACAGTGCCAACCTTTGAAATAATCAAATCAGGAAGCCTATGGCCACCCAATGATAGAGACGGGCCCCCACTCACCATGGCACTGCCCCTGGCCTCTTGGTAGGCCACCTTGACGATGTCAGTGGTGCTGGTGTTGAGGAAGAAGTAGCCGGAACCTTCTCTGATATGCAGCTCTGCCTGCAAGGAGGGTCAGTCTAAGAGGCCAGGACTGCCACGCCAATGGGCCACATCTAGGTGGCAAGGCAGCAGGAAAGGGGCTGTACCTGTACTCCAGGGTGGTTGTAGATGGTCACCTCTTCCGGACTCACCCTCACATCCTCTACCAAGATGAGTTCTATAGAGGCCGACACAGGCACAAGAGGGTCCTGCTGAAAGGGCAAGACCAACACCATCATATCCAGGAAGCAACAGGCCAACCCCGTGAGCCCACAGGCCTTCCACCCACCCTTGCCCCTGGGGAAGAGTAGGACCAGAGGCCCCAGGTTCCGGTATCATTTGTTATGTCTAGGACACAAGTCCTGATGAATCCATTGTGTGAGCCCAGCTCAGAGGCCATGTCCCTTTGAGGCATCTCATAATCCTGCCAAGGCAAGTGCCCCATCCTACCTTCCAGGTTCCACATGGTGGACAATTCACAAACATCCAGGAAAGCAGGGGGCACACAGCAACCGGCCAGCTGTAGTGCCATGTATGACATGTGTACTGGGCAAACAGCAAAGACCCTGACCAGCCTAAACATGGGAGTACTGCACAGGTGTCCTCAAGGTGCTCACAAGAGGACAAGCTTGGCTTACACCCCTTGGGCCATGTGCATATTTAAGTATCTTTCTTTCCTGCCACGTCATTCCAGGGAGACTGCTGGATCTGACCTGGCTTTGACCCACATATACTCACACATTTGAGCACCTACTCTGTGCCAAGCACTGCACTAGGCACTGTGTTAGGCACTAGAGGGACAGCAGCTACCCTCAGGGAGATGATTCTAATGCAAGGATTAGAGAAAAAGAATGACAGAAAGATGTGATTGTGGTGGGGGCTGAAGGGACCATGACAGGTCTGAGAGGGAGAGACTCTCAGGTGTGCCTCTCAGATGAACAGAGACACAGAAAGTGAAGGTATGAATGATGTAAATAAATTGCAAAAAGCCCACAGGGCAGAGTGTAAGTGCAAAGGCCTTGAAGGGGGATCTGCTTAGATGTTTATAGTCCAGAAGGAGGCCCATGAGGCCAACAGCTGAGATGTTAGTGAAATGACTGAGAACCTAAGCCATCAGGGTCAGGTACCAGTATGCTCCTCAGGGCTACCTTCCTCCAAGCTAGCCTCTTAGTGCTGCTCCCATTGGTGTCACACCCTCTTCAAGTGTCCCTGCTCCCCAATACCCCAGTTCCTCGTCCTAGCATTCAGAGTCCCTCAGAGTCAGACACACCTTCCCTCCACAGTCATTACCTGCTGCCTCCACCCCATTCACAATCCAATCTGACTGCCACCCTCTTCCATGATGGGGTGGGTGTCATCCAGGCAGTGCCATTCTGGGGGAACCCTTCCCACTCACCTTATAGGTGCCCACCTGCCACCCACTGCAGCACCTCTGCCTGGGCCCCCATGAGAGGCTGGGTGGAGAGGTGTGGTCCAGTGGATGGCCACATGTGTATGCAGACAGGGTGTCAGTGCATGTGTGGAGGCTGCACTAGGAGAGCAGGAAGCATGAGGGGCTCTAGGACCTGGGGCAACAGCGGCTGCTCTGTGGGGAGAGTGGCTGCGCTGTGGGGATATTTTAGGTGGGACTAAAAGAACAGGAGGTTCCTGGGAGAGAAGAATAAAAGGAAGGAGGAAATGGAATTCCAGGGAACAGAACTGAGGGTTCAAAGGCATATAGAGGCAGGGGGCAGGGGCTGTAAGTCAGGTCAATCAGGGAGAAGAGTGTGGATGGGCAAGCCCTGGCTGAGGATGAGGACGGCTCCTGCCCTTAAGTCTGCGGGCTCCCAAAGCCATGTCCTGGAGCCGAAAGGGGGCACTGGTTCCCTTCAGTCCCCTGAGTGCAGGTCATGCAAGGTGGGGGAGACTGGAGGCGGGAGGCCAGCAAGGAGGCTCACCAATTCAGGTGAGTGTACCTTACCTGATTCAGGGAGAAGGGCAGTGAACTGAGGGGTGTGGCCCAGTGCAGGGGCTCAGGACACTACAACTGAAGAGAATGCAGGAGGAGCAGAAGACCCCACCCCCAATGTGCCCTGGGAGTTACCAGCTGCTTCACGCTGGCTGCGAGGAGGTGGGACTGCTGGTAGCCAGTCACGGTAGCAGAAATGGCTGTGGTTCCCGATGCCTTGTGAACCGAAATGGCCTGCAAACCTGAGTCCAAGAAGAGAAAAACCCATGTCTTTTTTTTTTTTTTTGCCCCACTGCTGCCTGTGAAACAGACCCTCCCTCCTTCTGATTTGCAGTTTTAAATCTTCCAGTCCTAAAGGTAGATGTGAGTTTGTTGAAACTTTATGTATCATAATGGTTGACATAGCAAGGTTCCATGAAGCAGTTTAGATGAGCTGGAGATGTTCAACTCCCAGCTGCTGGGGCCAGGCCAACCTGCTGTATAGCCTAGGACGTGGGGGTCACCTGCAACAGGCTCTGAACCTGCTCTCTATCTCTCAAACAAGGTCATAGGTTTAAAGGAGAGTGGTAAGCCCACAATGCTCCCTAAGTTTCCATCTTAGATAAAAGGGTGTCCCAGATAACAGCTCCCAACAGCCGCTAGCACTCCTCAGACACCTCTTGTCTGTAGGGTTTCACTGCTCTCTGTCTTCCTGTCCTGGGCCTGCAGGCTCACCACCCCAGCTCACCATGCAACTTCTGGCCACTCCCATCATCCCGGGACACCAGCTGCATGGGCAGGTCAAGCTCGATGCTGGCCAGCAATGGCCTCGTCGACTCCCACTGGATGCTCAGAGAGCTGAAGTTACTGAACTGGCGGCCCTGCTGGTCATAGACAGCCAAGTCCAGGAGGGGGTTGCGGTGGCTGGAGACTGGAACCTGCAAGAAGCCAAGGTCAGGTGCTGTGACCATACCCAGATCACAATGGGCACACTGTTCAGAGTAAGCATTGAGGACCCATAGCAGCACAGCCACTCCTGGTGTTCCAGGAACCCAGCAGACTGCCTTATGGGCTCATTAGGGTCCTGGTGAGCAACTCGGGGCAAGTCACTAACCAGTCCTCATTACTGCCCAGTGATCAAGGTGCCCACAGCCTTGGCCTCTTACTCTAGCTCATGATTCTCAACGAGGGCAAAGGGGCTTTGACGACATCTAAAAGCATTTTTATTATAAACTGCAGGGGGTGCAAACAGTATCTAGTGGGTAGAGGTCAAGGGTACTGCTGTATACCCTACAGTACACTGGTCAGCACCATGAGGAGAAAAAATCTGGTCCAAAACATCAATAGTGCCAAGGTTGGGAGACTGCCACAGACCTCCCATCCCAGCCAGGCTGCTGTCCCACCCCTCTGCCCTCACCTTTCCAAATCCTTGCTGCTTCCTCCCTGCCCCCATACACCTCTGCTCTCCAGGATGTGTCCCTTAGTAGTTTAACAGGAATGCCAATTCCAGCTCCAAAAAGCTCTTGCAAAGCTCCTTGCTCCTAAAATATCTCAGAGACGTGGGAGCTGTCACCCACATATCAAGGGTGAGGAAGCAGAGTCCCCAAGAATAGAAGGAGCAAAGCAACTCAGTGGCTGAGTGGCACACCTACAGGATTCAGTTCCAAACCCTGAATTCTACCATCTACCCTCACCTCTCTGGCCCTTATGGTTAGGAGTGACCATGTCATTTACTTTGGCCAGTGACAAGTGACTTGAGACAATTCCAGGAGACAGAAGACTTAATAGCCAGAACATGATCTGCCATGGTCTCCTTGTCTCCACAATGCCACCTGGCCATACTCAACTTGGCGATGCTCACATCTAAGTCTTGGAAGGAAGATCACAATGACACACAGTAGGGTCCCCAGCCCGCCCAGATGCACAGGTAGTGTGAGTAAGAGTATGCCTGTGCTGTGTGAAGCCAGTGGGACTTGGGGCTGCTTGTCGTTGTAGCCTCGCCTCATCTGCCCTAACTATTATAGCCCTCAAACTCCCCACCACGCATGGCTGCTCCCCAAGTCTTAGGTCGTTTTCCCCAAACACTGAACCAAAGCAAGTTGCAAATTGTAAATGCAAATCAGCACAATCACCTGAGAATGCAAAGGGTTTTATAAGTATCTGGACACAAACTGGGAGCCATGACTATGGGCAGAGACAAGGGGCATGTGCTGGGTGCCCCATTTCTCCCTCCAGATGCAAACCTGGGTGAAACACTACTATTCCTCCCTCCCTCCTGCTCTCCCAGGGAAGGACATTAATACTGTATGTCAAGCATGCTTGCATGTTTACTGGATCCTTCCCATGGCCATTTCAGGCACGATATAATCCCTAACTTACAGATGGGGAAGCTGAGGCTCAGAGACATCAGTAACTTGCCCAAGGTCACACAGGGTTAGGGGTGGAACTGCTGGTCTGATCTGAAAGCCCATGGGCCTCCTCGGACAGTGTGCAGCTTCTCTCTGGCTCGAGAGTGAGGCTCCGATGGCTACTCAGTCTCCTGGCGTGCAGCTGCAGTGACCAGAACTTGGATGACCTGAACGAAGTGCCAGCGTCAGGCCAGAGTGTGGTTCCATTGTCATTCCAACCAGTCAGCTCTGTTCTAGTGTCTGGCCTTGCCAATAATTTACTCTGCAAATGTGTCTTGGGTAGCCTTTGGCTTTAGAGAAGTGTAAAATTAAATTGATACTGCACCCAGGATATATGGCAGGGATACAGCTTTCTCAAGGTCCCCTAGTGACACCATAAATCACAGGGTCCCTGCCTAATCAGCTCTCAGCACCAGAACCCCAGCACTGATGACCACACGGCAATTCCATGTTCAAGGTCTACTGCTTCCTGATGATTGAGGTCTACAGCACATGCAAGCTAATGCAGAGCCATGCCCTGCTGCCTGGCCAGCATCCTTCAGTCAAGAGAGACAACCCTGGGCTGACCCAGAGGTCACACACTATGGACGGCCTGAACCTGCTCCCTGGACGAGGAGCCAGCATTTAAGGACAGGGAAGCTGCACATAATCTGATTGGTTTTTGTTTTGAAAATGAGGTTTGGCTAGCCTGGGGTTGAATGGGCTGGAGCTGAGCAAGCAGGCCGTCCTGTGCGGTCCTGCTCCCGAGGCTGGCACCATCCACTGTACCCTTTCCTCGGGAGTGTCTCCACTGGGATTCTTGAGGTGTCTACACAGCCAGAGTCATGGACAGAAGGCCACTGGGACACAAGCAGTGAGTTCTTTGCCATGCTCATGCGCCCGCCACATTTACTGAGCTCCTGCCATGAGCCAGGCTCCCCTAGAGGCTCACAGAGGAGAGAAGAAACATTGTACAGTGTGCTCAGTGGTGTTCAGTGCTGGCTGAGGGAAGGGACCTGGATATGGAATGTGGAGGGTGAAACTTCAGATAAGGTCTGAAGGCCGAGGAAGGCCCCACTGAGGAGGTAATGTGTGAATGAAGAACTAAAGGAGGCAAAAGAGGAAAGCATGGGGTGGGAGGGGAGAGAATTCGAACCAGAGGGCATGGCAAGTTCGAGACCCACACAGGATCATTGCTCACAGGTGACAGGGCTTCCAGCAAGGATGGAGTGGGCAGCAGAGAGAGACGTGGCCTTGCCTCAGTGAGTGGGATGCCACTGGCAGGGTTGAAGTGGAGAACAAGGAAAAAGCCTAACAGGTACCAGACTGAACCCCTTTCTCCAACAATGACTCTGGGAGGCCAGTCACCCCCAATCACTCGGAGGAGACCAGCCATATCCGGGGTAGGGTTGGGCCCTAACTCTCGGCCTGTGGACGCGAGTGCTGTCCAGCTCCAAGCCTCACACAGTGGACCCAGCAGGCCAGGTTTTCCCAAAGAGTCCGGACTTATTGCAATTTTAGTCTTTTAGGGCATAATTTGCTAAATGCATAAAAGTTATTTAAAATGTAAAACTTTCAGGACATTCATTCTCAATAGTTCCCAAAGTCTGGGAAATAAAAATGTTTCTGTTTGGGAAAGATGGTCATCAGCTCCATGCCACAAACACCCAGGCCTGAGCTAGGGGGTGACACTGGCTTCTCGGGGCTCTGAGCCTGCTCTCCTCACTTGTCAAGAGGGCACAAAGGTGGGACAATCCTCGCCCAGTCCCCGCTAGCTCTGAGGCGGAGCACAGAGTCCTCACTTTTAATGATGCCTCAGGACACCGTTATGGGATCAGCATCAGGGCTGGAGGAGCTCACACACCACGTGTCTCAGAGCTGGGTGACTAGTAAAGCCCAAGAGAAGGCAGAAGCCCACCCACCGATGCCAGAGCAGTGGAAGGAAAAGTTGAACTAAATATGTAGAGTCATGTGCTAGATGGTGGAATTGTTCCCAAATCCCAGACACTGGAGTCTGGTGCTTTCCCTGGAACTTCGACCAAATACAAAGCAGCTCTGTCCTCCATCCAGCAAGGAGCTAACTCCCAAATTTCGAAGGCTGCCAGGGTGGGAGAGGCTGCTGATATAAACTGCTTCAGAAAGGTTCCCATAGGTGCAAAGAGGACAGGCACTGAGTGTTCTCTGGAGAACTGCGGAGAGTGGAGAGGGTTCCCCGATGCCACAGAAGCAGAGGGCAGCTAGATCAAGACCGGGCTGGGAGAAGAGAAGCAGCTCCAGGGGCCACTGGGGAGGCACTGAGCTTGGAGCTGGGCAGATCTACGCTCTGCCTTTGGGACCTTGCCCATCTCTGAGCCTCGTGGACAAACCTGTGAAGGGGCTGCAAGGACCCTGGGGTCATAGACAATCCTGGTGACAGGCAATGAGGCACAGAGGTGAAAGTTCTTAGCACAGATGACTTGTGTGATTATCATGTGAGCACAGGGACACCAAGACCCTGGTCTGGCCTCAAGGCCTTTGTACTGCTGTTCTATCCGCCCAGGGTACCCTTATCTCAGCTCTTTTCAGCCAAGGGCCTGAGTGGGATGTGCTCTCTGCTCCCGGGCCTTTCCTGGCTCCATCTGAAGGGGCCTCCACCAGTAGCTGTCTCGCACCCTACTTTACTTCCCCCACAGCACTTCCCACCTTCTCACCCATCCTGTCACCTCTGTGGGGAAGGTGCCTCACCTGTCCTGATTGCCCTATATCCAAGACATGGAACTGTGCCTGGGCACAGAGGAGGTGCTCAACAAACAAATGTCAAGGAATGAGTGAAAAGAAGCCTAGTGCCCGCCTCTGAGGAGGGCTGGGGCCAGCTGCAGGTTCACACACCTGAACCTGCACAGCAGGACTTCCAAGCTCTCTGTCCAGTCATCTGGCCTCTGAGCGCCTCAGGGGTAGAGGGTTGGTTGGCTGCAACCCCAAGGGGACCAGACCTTTGGGTTTCACCTCACCTCCCTGCTGTTCTTCTCTCTGACCACGTTTTCAGCACAGTCCCTGGAGAACACTGCAGCTGGGCCCTGTCCTTGGCAGCCCTTCCTCTGACCACACACACTGCCCGCGGACAACAAGCCCTGCCTTATCATCCTCAAGTCACAGAAAAAAAAGATTTTTACAAACTGCCAAGTGCTGTGCAGAGAGAAGCAGCTGCTCCAGGTGCCAGAGGCTCCACCTTCGCCGGTGCTGCCACTAGCAGCTGGGCCTGCTGAGTCTTATCACCTCTCTAGGTCTTGGGAACCCCCAAAGGTAACATTCAGGCAAAAGTGCCCACCATGCAGGGCCAGCTGAGTGTAGAGATGTGCTGTGCACTGAACCGCTACAATCCCCAAGCAGTGCCCACTCACCACCTGCTTGTTCTGCTGCAGCAGCGGACAGGACAAGCCCAGCTGGGGGCTGGCGTAGACAGGCGTCAGGGTGACCCTGGAGGGTGTGGCGCACACAAACTTCACCACAGCAGGCTCCAGCGCAGGGAAGGGGTTGGTGATGCTGGGCTTGTTCCCCACTGAGAGGGCAATGACCTGGCAGAGCACAAGGAGCAGTCAGACATCCCCAAGTTTGAGGCTCGGCTCCACTGTGCGCCTCACCTTGCCACCCAGCTCCATGGGACTCAGTGTGCTTTTCTGCAGAATGGGAATGATAATGACATGTACATCATGGGGGACGGGGAGGGGTGGGTACAAAAGTCCAGTGACATAGGCATGGGAGATTGGAGCCACTAGTGCCCTCTACAGACATCAGCCAGAACCACTGCCCAGGAAAGAGGTGGATTGGTGGCACCACGTGGCTTCCCAGCATCCTATGAAAACCCCAGGTTGCATGAACAAATTCCCAAGTCTGGGTTGTTAAATGAAGAGTCCATCCTGACTTGAAAACATTCATCACAACGAGGTACAGGTGTGAGAGGACGTGTGCTACCGGACTGAGACCTGTGCGGGGACCAGAAAAGAGAGTGGTCCTGATCCCCTAATGACACATACACTCTGTAGGAAGGCATGGTCTGGTCCAGAGCCTCTCACCCTTCCTGACCTTTGGGCAGGACAAAGGGCAGTTTCCACGCTGACCCGCAGGGTTTCTGCCTACAGCCTGGCCTGACACCCCAAGAAAGTAATACACAGACCAGTAGAGTGGGCAAGCTGCCCTCGATCCACGTAATTCCAACCCTCAGGGGTTCCAGTGACAGACACATTTTGTTCAGTCTACCCAGTCTCCTAATTTCTTGGTTTTCAACATTAAAAAGAAAATGAAAATTGCCTGGCTAGTGTGGCTCAGTGGTTGAGCTTCAATCCATGAACCAGGAGGTCATGGTTCAATTCCAGGTCAGGGTGCATGACTGGGTTATGGCTCAATCCCCAGTGGGAGGCGTGCAGGAGGCAGCCGATCAATGATTCTCTCTCATCATTGATGTTTCTATCTCTCCCTCTCTCTTCTCTCTGAAATCAATAAAGACATATTAAAATAAATAATAATAATAAATAAAAATGAAGAGATTTCACAGAAAAAAGTATTGGGATTCCCAGATTATCGTGAAATACCAAAAAGATCTGACAAATGTGGCCCTGCGACTTCACTCTTTACAAGACCTGCCTGCCCCTGGAGGCATCTGACAGTGCCCCTGATCTTAGCTCAGGCCTGATTTGGTAGTGGGGAGTGTTGAAGCCTGGAGAGAGAAGAGGTCACCAGGTTGTTGAAATGGAGCCAGGACTGACTAGCTCTATCAAAGCCAGAGTGTATAGGAAGGGGGTCCCAACCGCATACCCTGCTAGATCTGCTTGCATTCACTACATTCTACCTCACTGATCCTCATCTGTCTGTGAGATGGGTATAGCAGCAGCAGCTATCTCTCAGGTATAGCAACAGAGCCTTCTGCTCTGTATGTGAGATGGATATAGCAGCAGAGCTGGGTATAGAACTGACTGAACAGTTTGATCACAGCCATTTTGATTAAATAAAATGATGCTGTGAATACAGCAGGGTCCTCCCTCTGGACAAGGTGATCTGGGGGCGGCTGTCCTCTCACCTGTTCGCCCAAGGCCTGGCAAGTCACGAGGATCCAATGTTGCTGGTAATTACGGGAGGCAGGGGGCCCAAGGAGAGCCAGACTGATGCTGTGAGTGTCCTCGGAGGTGACATTTCGGAAGAACTTGGACGGCTCCAGGACCCAGGGCCTGGGACCTCCTTCGAACAGCATCTCCTGTGAGGAGCCAAGGGTCACCAAGGCAACAGAGGAGGGGTTCACAGCCTGTGGGAGCAAAAAGAAGAGTCAGTGCCTTCCTCTGAGAGGCACGTGTAGAGGCCTGCCCTGCCCTGTGGAGGCCACACAGCCCCGCTCCTGGTGCTCATCGGCAGCACTGCCCGTGCTGTTGGTGCAAACGTGCTCTGAGGGGAATTCTGTCCTCCTCTCTGATACTGCTGGGGTGAAGGGAGCATAAATTGATCTGCTTCTTTTGTAAAACAATCCGGTAAAGGCCTTGAAAATACTCACTGTCCTTGACACAGGAACTTCCCGTCTGGAATCTAACCTAAGGACAGTCTAGGAAGGAGGGAAATGAGCTCATGCAGAGAGGCTCACACATAGCCATTTCCTACTGCAGATGCCCAGCGCGGGGCTGCGTGAGTGCTTGGTGCATCCACAAGGTGTACAATCCTAGCTGGGCTGCAGGAGTGCCTCGTGCATCGCGATGGGGCCTGTGTGGGTCCCTAAGGCAGAGCTGGGTATGGAACTGACTGAACAGTTTGATCACAGCCATCTTGTTTTAAAAAGCATGAAACAATTCTAAACAGAAACACACCAGACGACCAGGGGAAACACAGACTGGTGTCATTGAGGGCATAATTCAGAGTGGTTTGTTTCCTCACTTCTTTCTCCACTGCATTTCTTGCACTTCCTTCAACGTGTCCATGAGCTTTGGGGAACAAGCCTTTCTGCCGTTTTGCTCCCAGCACCTAGAACAGTGCCTGGCACAGAGTAGGTGTTCAATTATTTGTTAAGTGAAAGAGTGAATATTAAGTCCTCAAAGTACCCAATCTACAAAGAATAAATTAAAGTAATTTTTTACAAAAAGCTCTCATCTGCTCTCCCGGCCTAGGGTGACCGTGTGTTGCGGGCCCCAGGGGTTCCTTCAGGGATAGTGGCAGTGCTGAGAATCTGTGGAAAGGATGTCATTCCCATATCACAGCGGGTTTGCTCCACATGAGGACACTTCCCTCTACAGACATAGCTGGGGTGTGAGGAAGCAGGGAGTCCTGAGGGCCCTGCAGCCCTGCTCTTCTGCCCCCTGCCTGGGCTGCTGAGCTCCTGCTCCAGGGGATCCACAGGGTTAGCACCCAGTCCTGACTTGTGAGCCTGCTTCCCTGCTAGTCACTACAGTCTGCCCTCCGAGAGCTGCCAGGTATTCCTTCCGAAAACACAGACCATGCCCTGTCTGCATTAAATGGTTCCATAGTGCCGGCCGCCCTGGGAAGAAAGGCTGAGCTAGCATTTTACCCTAGGATTCAGGCTCTCCCAGCCTGGCCTCGCCTATCTCTCTCGAGTCCCACCTTCAGACTAGTCTGTCCCCAGGCTATCCTGCGCCCCCTGCCCACTCCTTCCTCTAAAAAGCTCCTGCTTCCTCCCTCACCAGGTGACCCTCAACCTGCCAGGTAGGTGGCTCATTCTTTGGTTCCTGCTTCGAGTGTTGCTCAATCATATTGGGAGGAAAGGATTTGTTTGGGTATCTATCTCCTGATCAGGCTGTGGGCTCATTAAGAGGAGGGAAATATGTGTCTGTTTCCTTCTGTATTCACAGCATGATCTCAACCACATGAGAAATAAAATATCATATAGGAAAAATTAAAATATTAAAAAAAACAAGAATGTACAGCCACACTGTGATATTTTTCAGCCATCTGATTGATACAAGTCCAAAAGTTTGACGCTCTAGCAAGCACACTGCTGGTGGGTAGATAACAGTGTACTCTTCCAAAATTAGTTCATTTTGACCCAACACACATGCCTCCCACTGCAGTGTGCCAGCCTCTGCCCTGCCCCCTGTCTGCGGTGTCTGACGACCATGCAGAGCCTGACTTCTCTCAGCTCCGTCCATGCTCTCACCCCTGGGCTATGTCCAGATCTGCCAACAGCCTATAGTCCTTGCAGGTACAGGCTAATAACCACTCAGCTGTCCCCCACAGTCCTGGACCCAGAGCAGTGCCCCAACCAGATGCCACCTAAGGTGGAAACAAACTCCCACCTGAGTGGCAGCTTTATATGCACACACCCTCAAGGATGGGGTAGGGCTAGTGGCTAAAGTGATGATCTGCTGAGGCCTATAGGTGCAGGCTCGCCTAGTTGGCTTTTCACAGTATACCCTTAGCAAAAAAAAGGGTATTACTTTTCAATGAGAATTCTCTCCTTTTGAATTACTTTTCGCAATATGAACACTTTTCTGGGTTTATCAGCCAACAACTCCCCATGCATCCCCTCCCTGCACACGTGCACAGGTCTGCTCAAACGTCACCTCCTCAGAGAGGCCTTCCCTAACCCCATCCAAAGCAGGACCTCCCAACACTTGTTACTTCCTTCCCTTATCACTACCTACCATCACTTTCTATGTTTATTGTCCATCTGCTTCTCTGTCCCCACAACGGGAACAACACTGCCACTTGCTCAGTCTCTCATGCTGTAAAATGAGCATGAGAAGAGCTCCTGCCTTGCAGGGTTATTGCAGCTTCAAGGGAGTGGGAATGAACACATCCAGCACAAGCTCAGTTAACAGTCTTTGCTATTATCACTGTCATTAGTATGAACTGTCATCCCATTTTACAGATGGAAAACATGAATCCTGGCAAAGAAATTTACCCAAGTTTACCCAGCTATTCTGGCTTCAGATGCCCTGCTCTTGCCCATGTCTCAATGCCACAGTCCGCAAAACTCTGCTGTGGGTAAAGCAGGCCACTGCAGACGTCACCAAAGGAAGTTTTCATGACCAACCCAAAGGGAAAGGTTGTGCAAAGGAACCAGATGCCCTATAACCAACAGCCAGAGAACTAGGAATTATCACTTTCGCACGGAATTCCATTCTCATTCGGCATAAAAGTGTCACAGAAATCTATGCCAGGGAGATAGGTCAATAACCAACACCACTAATGAGGGACACTCAGAAACCGTACAGGCTCCTTAGTACACATCAAAGTGCAGATATTAAAACAGGCAAAGCCAGGGACTCGAGTGCCCATGTAGCTAGAGCGAGGTCTCCACCCTGGGCCTCCTTTTCTTGTTTTGCAAAACAAGAAGATGGGTCTGGCCATCAAGAGGCCCTTAGTGCTGGAAGTATATGTTTCTAGGAGATATAACAGATGCACTTTTTTGTAGGGAAATCACAGCTGGTGTAGGATCAAGAGGCAGAAGGCCAGGGACAGGGCAGAGGGAGATTCAGGCCCCAGGCACCTGGCTGGCCCAGGGTGATGCATTCAATCTATGCTGACGGACAGAAGGAAGAAGCAGGTGGGCTCTCCAGACCCAGCACTTGGAGGCTTCACAAGAGTGATGTGCAGGTGGGACAGACCCTCCATGTACAATATCATGTCATTTGCAAATAATGACAGTTTTACTTCTTCTTTTCCAATTTGGATGCCTTTTATTTCTTCTTCTTGTCTTGGCTAGCACTTCCAGTACTTGTTGAATAGGAGTGGGGAAAGTTGGCATCCCTGTCTTGTTCCTGTTCTTAGGGGAAATGGTTTTAGTTTATGCCCATTAAGTATGATGTTGGCTGTAGGTTTGTCTTATATGGCCTTTATCATGTTGAGATATGCTCCCTCTATTCCCACATTGCTGAGAGTTTTTATCAAAAATGGGTGTTGGATTTTGTCAAATGCTTTCTCTGTGTCTATTGATATGATCATGAGATTTTTGTCTTTCAGTTTATTTATGTGCTGTATCATGTTTATTGATCTGCAGATATTGTACCAGCCTTGTATCCCTGAAATAAATCCCACTTGGTCAGGGTGTATGATTGTTTAATATATTGTTAGATACGATTTGCTAAGATTTTGTTGAGGATTTTGGCATCTATGTGCATCAGGAATATTGGCCTTTAATTCTCTTTCTTTGTTGTGTCCTTATCTGGTTTGGGAATTATGATAATGCTGGCCTCATAAAAAGAGTTTGGAAGTGTACCTTCCTTTTGGATTTTCTGAAATAGTTTGAGGAGTATAGGTGTTAGTTCTTCTTTGAATGTTTGGTAAAACTTCCCTGTGAAGCTGTCTGGACCTGGGCTTTTGTTTGCTGGGAGTTTTTTTTTTTTATTACTGCTTCTATTTCATCAGCTGTTACTGGCTTATTCAGATTTTCTGATTCCTCCTGATTCAGTTTTTGGAGATACATTTTTTCTAGAAATTTGTCTATTTCATCCACATTGTCCAGCTTATTGGCATACAGTTGTTCATAGTATTTTCTTACAATCATTTGTATTTCTGTGGTGTCAGTGGTTACTTCTCCGTTTTGTTTCTGATTTTATTTATTTGGGTCCTCTCTGTTTCTTGATGAGTCTGGCTAACGGTTTATCAATTTTGTTTATCCTTTCAAAAAACCAGCCCTTGGTTTCATTGACTTTTTATTTTTTTGTATTGTTTTTTAGTCTCTATGTTATTTATTTCTGCTCTAATCTTTATTATTTCCTTCCTTCTACTTACTCTGGGCTTTTCTTGTTGTTCTCTTTCTAGTTCTTTAAGTTGTAGGGTCAAATAGTTTTTTGCTTATTTTTCTTGTGGGTTGTTTTTTTTTTTTTGAGGTATGCCTGTAGTACTATGGATTTCCCTCACAGGATTGCTTTTGCTGTGTCCCAGAGATTTGGGGTTGTTGTGTGTTCTGTTTAATTTGTTTCCAGAAGTTTTTTTTATTTCTTTTTTGATCTTGTTGGCAACCCATTCATTGTTTAATAACATGCTACTTAGCCTCCTTGTGTTTGAATGTTTGGGGTGTTTTTACTGTAGTTGATTTCTAATTTCATTCCACTGTGATCTGAGAAGATGCCTGATATGATTTTTGTCTTCTTGAACTTGTAGAGACTTGTTTTGTGTCCTAACATGTGGTCTATCTTAGTGAATGATCCATATGCACTTGAGAAGAATGTATATTCTGCAGCTTTGGAGTGAAATGTTCCATAAATGCCAATTAAATCCATCTGATGCAGTGTATCCTTTAGAGTCACTGTTTCCTTGTTAAGTTTTTGTCTGGAAGATCTATCCAGTGAAGTCAGAGGGGTGTTAAAGTCCCCTACTGTGACTGTATTGTTGTCCATCTCTCCATTAACGTCCTCTAGAATTTTTTTTTTAAATATATTTAGGTGTTCCTGTATTGGGTGCATATATGTTTAACAAGGTTATATCCTCTTGTTGGATCATTCCCTTTAGTATTATGTAGTGACCTTTGTTGTCTCTTATGATGGCCTTCATTTTAAAGTCTATTTTGTTGGATATGAGTATTGCTACTCCAGCTTTTTTTTTTCCATTTGCATGGAAAAATTTTCCCATCCCTTCACTCTCATCCTGTGTGTGTCTTTTGTTCTGAGGTGGGTCTCTTATACACAGCATATGGTTGGGTCATGTTTTTGTATCCATTTAGCTACCCTACGCCTTTTGATTGGAGCATTTAATCCATTTTCATTTAGGCTTATTACTGACAGGTACTTATTTATTGCCATTTTAATTCTGTATGGCTAGGGTTCTCTGCTTCTTCTTCTCATTATAGCAGTCCTTTTGCATTTCTTGTAATGCTGGCTTGGTGGAGATGCACTCCTTTAGCCTTTTTTTTTTTTTTCTGGGAAGCTCTTTGTTTGACCATCTATTTTGAATGATAGCCTTGCTGGATATAATAGTCTTGGTCTCAGATCTTGCTTTCCATTACCTTGAGTACTTCATGCCATTCCCTTCTGGCCTATAGAGTTTCTGTTGAGAAATCAGGTGTCAGCCTTATGGGAGCTCCTTTGAGGTAACAGTTTTCTTTTCTCTTGCTGCCTTTAAGATTCTTTCTTTGTCTTTAATTATTGGCATTTTAATTTTGATATGTTTGGGCATGGGCCTGTTTGGGTTCTTCTTGCTTGGGGTTCTCTGTGCCTCCTGAAGTTGTGCTACTTTTTCCTTAACCAGGTTATGGAAGTTTTCTGCCATTATTTCTTCAAACATGTTCTCTATTCCTTTCTCTCTTTCTGCTTCTTCTGGCACACCTGCTACTCTAATATTGTTACATTTTACGTTGTCCCACAGTTCCCTTAAGCTGTGCTACTGTTTTTGTTTTTTCTTTTTGGTTCTCTGATTGAGTGATATTTTCAAATCTGTCTTGTAATTCACTGATTCGATCCTCAGCTTCCCCTAATCTGCTGTGTATTCCTTCCAATGCATTCTTTATTTGTGTTATATCATTCTTTATCTCACACTATTGTTTTTTCATAGTTATTATATTTTTTTTATGCTGTTGAACATCTTTACCATCATTACGCTGAACTCTGTTTCAGATAAAATTCTTACTCTGCTTCATTTATCTCTTCTTCTGGAGAATTCTCTTGTTCTTTCATTTGGGGGTTGCTTTTTTGTGTCCTCATTTTGGCTGTTTCTTTGGGTTTATGACTCTGTATTAGGTACATCCTCTACACCTCTCTCTCAAATCTCTAGTGTTAAAGGCTGTTTTTGACTACTTAGGTGAGGCAAAGACTCAAAGCCTCCAGAGATCACCTTTGCCTACAGACTGATAGGATTGGGACTTGAATTGCCCCCCCAGGCAATTGTCCTCAGGTGTAGTGAGTTTTTTTCAACAGGGTGGGGCAGTAGCTTCTGCCTGAAGGCTAATTGTTATTTTTAATCTCTTAAGTAGCTCAGGGCAAGGTGTTTTCCAATAGGGTGTGTCACCTGTCTTCCCCCCAGGCAGGCAAATGTCTATGTGGGAAAGATGTCCTCTGCTGGGTGAGTGAATGACTCAGCCCAGGAAACATGGGGTGTCTGCCTTCTTAGCTCTATCCCTTGAGTCCCCATTCCTGGCTTCTGCTCTCACAGCTCCAATCCACTTCACCCTCCCTCTGCTGGAGCACAAGGTGGGTGGCTCCATAGGGAATTTTGTGTGTTGGCCCTTTAAGAGGGTGCCTGAATTTTCAGCTGTCACTCCCTGGCAGACAGCACCCTGCTGCTTTTCACAGCCAGATGTTATGTGGGTACCCTTCTCAGTTCTGGTGCTCTCCTGGAGGGCCCAGCTTGTGGATTAGATGCCAGAATTCTCAGTGGCAATCCCCCACAGCTGAGATATCTCTCCGGGACTTCAGTTGCTGTCTGTGGGCGCCCAGCCAGCCCTTTTGTGCCTCCACCCCTCCTACCAGTCTCTATGGGGTCTCCACTTTCCGTCCTCAGATATCAGGGTTCTCTCCTACAAGTTTTCCATTGATTATTCAGGAAGTTTTTCTGTGTTTTAGTTGTAATTCCAGTTTGTTCCTGGGAGCATGTCCGTGCAGCATCCACTTACTCTGCCACCATTTTTAATCTCTCAGGACAGACCCTCTACATTCCTGCAGCAGACAAGGGCTAAGGAGTGACTGGGATGTTAACTGCAGAGGGAGTCAGGTCACTGGCAAGCATGAGCCCCACCATGATCCTAGCATAGAGAGAAGATACCATGTAAGTTGGAGGGGGAGGGCAAGCAGTGCAAACAAGATCTGAAATGGATCTTTCTTCTGCGGATCAGATGGGGAGAGTCCTTACACTGTGCCTCCAGGGCACACACATTCCCCTACCCCACCAGTAGTGCTGGTCATGTGTGAACCTGACTGTCATTCCCAGACCTTCACCAACTGCCCACTGCAAGATGAGAACATCCAGCTCCTAAATGGATTTCAAAAACCTCCTGTTCTGACCCACCACAGTCTCTAATCTCACTCCAAGATATACTACACTACTTCTGGTGCCCCCACCAGCCACACTTCCTGCCTCCCTGTCCTCCTTCTATTTCTGTGTTCATCAGTGACCTGTCCTCCTGGGGACTCTTCATTATCTCTACTATGTTCACTGCAATGATCTGAGTGTCTGTCTTCCCCATACACTGGCAGCCTCCCCGGCACAGACTGTGAGATTTCTCCCTAGAGCTCTGTCTCCCCAGCCTGGGCCTGTACCTGCCAAGTGCCCAGCAACTGTCTGCAAAGTAAAATGATGGATGGACCAGCAAACACAGGCTGTAGCAATGACTGCTGCCTTCCCAGTTTCCATACTCCTCTCTTCCTTAGAGAAAGAACCCCATTTTATTAGCGTAGTAAATATCCCAGCTAAAATATGTCCCTAGGTGTGACCAACAGATTAAGTCTTGGCCAGTGAGACATGGGTGGAAACTGCTGCTTTAAACTTCTGACAAGGCTCCTACAGGAAATGAACTCAGCTGAGAGGGAGCTCTTCCCCTTCTGGCTACGTGGAATGCAGACAGGATGGCTGGAGCTTCAGTAGCCAACTTTAGACCATGAGGCAACCTTGAAGATGAAAGCCACATACTAGTATGATGAAGTAGAGACAGAAACCTGGGTCCCTGATGACTCTGGAGCTGCCACACTAGCTCTGTGTGAACAAGAAATAAATTCTCTATTGGTTAGGCCACTGTTATTTGGGTTTTGTTACCTGATCTTAACTGATATGAAGGCATAAGATAGATAAAAGGAGAAGAGACCCATATTCTTCTTCTATTATTTGTCTAGTCAGGAAGCCGCCTTGATTGGGGACATGCCTACCTTATCTCTACCTTTAATCCCATGTTGGGACAGTGAGTTCAGTTGTGGGCCTCTGATGTTCTAGCTCAATACCCCAGTAATCAGACCATCCAGTCATCTGGAGAAGCACTCATGAGGGCCATATAGAACCTCACAGGAGGGTCCTGGCAGAACACCCCGCCTAGTGGCAGGCTGTGGCCAGCTATAGAGGACCGTGGGGGGCTGTGGAGGGCTATGAGCAGCTATGGTGGGCTGTGGCAGGCTGTGGCGGGCTGTGGGCAGCTATGACAGGCTATGGGGAGCTGTGGGCGGCTATGGCAGGCTGTGGCAGGACTTCCTCGAGAATGACCACTGCCATCTTAGGAATTTCTGTTCTCTTCAGCTTTGCTCTCGAAGCCCTCTCACCTCATCCAGTGCCCTCATCAGGGAGGGAAGTTTGACCTCCTAATTTTAAACTGCCAGCCTCCCTTGCCCCATGCTTTTTATAATCTCACACTTTTCTCCTAGTAAAACATCTGTAAGGATCTGCTATTTTAGGTCTCAGGGTCAGGAGATCTTGAGTTCAGTCCTGCATGGTTAACCCTGAACACATTTTCCCTACTTGTTCATTTTAAATAAAACAACCCTTCTCAAATAATTAAAACAGAACCACTCCTCTTCTGGATATGAATGAAGGTGAAGGAAACAAAACACTAACTTGAAAAGATTTCTGCACCCCCATGTTCACTGCAGCATTATTTACAATAGCTAAGACATAAAAACAACCTAAGTATCCACTGATGAATGAGTGGATAAAGAAAATATGCTACATATATACAATGGAATATTATTCAGCCATAAAAAAAATCCTGCCATTTGCAACAACATGCACAGACCGTGAGGGCATTATTCTGTGACATAAGTCAGACAGAAAAGACATATAGTATATGATATCACTTATATTTGGAATAAAAAACAAATGAACAACTCATAGATACAGAACACACATTGATGATTGCAAGGGTGAGAAAGGATTTGGAGGAGAAATGCCTAAAGGAAATCTAAACATACAAACTTCCAGTATAAAATAAATTAGTTCTAGGGATGTAATGTACAGCATGGTGATGATAGTTAACAATACTGTTTGCATATTTTATTTTTTAATCCTCACTTGAGGATATTTTTTTCTTCATTGATTTTTAGAAAGAGGAGAACGGAGGGGAAGAGAGAGAGAGAGACACATCACATCAATTGGTTGCCTCCCGTACATGCCCTGGCCAGGGCTGGGGATCAAATCCATAACCGAGGTACAAGCCCTTGACCAGGAATCGAACCTACAACCCTTAGTTCCATGGGCTGACACTCTAACCACTGAGCAAAACCAGCCAGGGCTGTATTACATGCTTTTTAAGCTGCTAATAAAGTAGAGCTTAAAAGTTCTCATCACAAGAAAAAAATATTTAACTATGGGTGGTGATGGATGGCAACTAGACTTACTTGGGTGACCATTTCCTGATATATACAAACATTAAATCATTATGTTGCACATAATGCAATGTTATAGGTCAATTATATATACACTGTTATATGTCAATTATACCTCAATTTTTTAAAAAGCTGTCTGTGTTATATCAGGCACTATTTCCAGGGCCAGGGGCTCTGAGATGAAAGATTCTGATGTTACTGAGCTTGCTTTAATGAGTAAGAGTCAGAAACCCAGGTGACCAGAGCTGTCCCAGAGGTTGATGGTGAGTGTCAGGGAATGCAAGCACTGGCTGGGCCTTCAGCCATCCCCTGAAAAAGGAGCCAACTTACCTTCTCTGGGCCTCCTGTGTGAGAAGCACAGTTCAAAGTAAGAAATAGATACATGCACCATCCTGCTTCATAGTAGCTATTGTGTGAAGCCTTCTTTTTTATTCGTATTTTAATTATTAACCCTCATTGGGCACTCCCTACCTCCCAGGCACCGTTTTAAGCCGATTTTGCACATAACTCAGTTAATTCTCACCACAACCCTATGAAGTGGGTACTACATTAGCCCATTTTTACAGGCAGGGAAACTGAGGCCCAGAGAAATTAACCCTTTGTGTGCCATTAGCATCTATAGACACAAGCGAGATAAAAGCATTTTTGGATGCATGGCAGTTAACTGGTTAAATTAGCCAAAGCCCGTGGTCGGCAAACCGTGGCTCACGAGCCACATGCGGCTCTTTGGCCCCTTGAGTGCGGCTGTTCCACAAAATACCACGTGCGGGCGCGCACGTACAGTGTGATTGAAACTTCGTGGCCCATGCGCAGAAGTCGGTATTTTGTGTAAGAGCTGGTATTTTGTGAAAGAGCCACACTCAAGGGCCCAAAGAGCCACATGTGGCTCGCGAGCCACGGTTTGCCAAGCCGCAGTTTGCTGACCACTGGCCAAAGCCACAGAACTGGTGTCGGACCTGGATCCAAACTCAGGATTGGTGTCAACCCTGAGACAGTGTGCTGTGACCTCAAGTGCTGTAACTGCCACAGATGGACAAAGGGGGACTCAGATGCTTGATGGTTACCTGACAGGCAGGGGGAAAATCCAAACCTGTCCCAGATTCCTGAGGCCTCAGAATTAGCACTCACAAGCCAGGGCCGCTGTCCCCATTCGAGGGTTCTGTGGAGACCCTGCAGGGTAACTCTGGAGATCACTAGAATCACCCCCTCTGTCTTAATCCCTGGAGGCCCAGAGAGGGTAACATTTCATCTGCATGGGTATCAGGAATCACTAAGCACTGCTCTTCTACATACTTCATTTCAGCCTGAAACTCAAAGAAAGAGATCGCTGCTCTAAAAGCTATTCTGAATCATCAGGGCTTTAACACAAATTCACCAGAACAAATGAATAATTCCCATCATGGAAGCAGGTGGAGTGCAGGGGCCCCAGGCTCACCTTGAGGGGCAGGTAGGCAACAATGGTGATGCGGGCACTCAGGTGGATGTGGCCATGTTTGTAGCTCACCAGAAGCACAGTGTGCCCCTGGGCCTCGGCTCTTACGCTGACACCGCTGCAGTACTCAGACCCTGGCTTCAGCCGCCCTGCAAGAAGAGAGCCAGGTAGTCACTCTGAATTTGCCTTTGTTGAAAGACCACACGGGCAGACAGTCCTTTCATCCTGGGCTAGACACACAACCTAATTTTCTAACGTAAAATTATAATTCCCATACCAAACAGTACAATCGTCAGAAACAGACAGTTCACAATGACCCCTCCACACCCCCCCCCATAAACTGAGCACACCCTGTACCCAGGACTGGGATCAAGAAACGTGACCTGTACCCTGGAATCTCCCACGGACCCTTCGGGTCACTAGCTCCTCCCCAAAGGAGAACCACTGTACTTCTGCTGGCTTCTCTATCTACACTAATAAAAGAGAAACATGGTAATTGGCGTACGACCGCTACCCTTTTCATTGGCTAATCAGTGAGTATATGCAAATTAACTGTCAGCCAAGATGGCGGCTGGCAGCCAGGCACTGAAGCGAGCAGGGAGGCTTGCTTGCTGCAGA
>NW_005372150.1:730672-755291 GCF_000412655.1 Myotis brandtii
GGTGGCCCAACCCCCCAATCGGCCCTACCCTGAGCGTGACTGAGGGTGGCATTGCAACCTCCCGATCCGCCCTGCTCTGTGCATGACGGGGCGGCGCCCCAACTCCCCAATCGGCCCTGCTCTGAGCCTGACCAGGGGCTGCACTTAGGGATTGGGCCTGCCCTCTGCCACCCGGGAGCAGGCCTAAGCCAGCAGGTCGTTATCTCCCGAGGGGTCCCAGACTGCGAGAGGGCACAGGCCGGGCTGGGGGACCCCCCTCCCCTGCCCCCCGAGTGCACAAATTTTTGTGCACCGGGCCTCTAGTTTTATATAAAGGGATCCACTGAGCTTACACTCCTTTGTGTCTGCCCTCTTCAACTAATTGTGGATGGTGAGATCCCTCCTTATGTTATGCATGTTGTAGATCTTTTATCCATATTTGTATACATGGTTCTGTTGTGTGAAGAGTAGATTTCTCCATGCTACTGCAAAGTCCTGGGCTGTTCCCGGTCAGCACAATGGCACACAGCGCTGCTGAGAACATTTCTTTCGGTGTATGTTTCTTCGGGTGGACATATTTCGGCCTTTCTGTTGAGTGTGTCCCTAAGAATGCCATATGTGCACCCCTTATCCCTATTGCCTAGGATCATGCGTATGTTCAGCTTTCAACATTCCTGCCTAATACCTTTCCCAAAATGGTTGTAACAAGTTATACTATTTCTAAAGGCCATGCTACATCCCTGCCAATACTTGGTATTTTCCACCCTTTTTAAAAAAGGCCATTCTAGTGGGAGTATAGCAGAGTTCTATTGTTTTCTTTCCAAACTTTTAGAAAAAATTATATTGTGAAACCCCATATTGCCACCCCCTAGATTCTACAATTACCATTTTGCTTTATTTCTGTTATTGCATTATCTATCCATCCCCTACCCATTGACCAATTGATCTTATTTTTTTAACTATATATATTTTTATTGATTTCCAAGAGGAAGGGAGAGAGATAGAGAGATAGAAACATCAATGAGAAAGAATCACTGTCTGGCTGCCTCCTGCACGCCCCCTACTGGGGGGGCGGAAGGAATCAAGCCCGCAACCCGGGCATATGCCCTTGGCTGGAATTGAACCTGGGACCCTTCAGTCTGCAGGCTGATGATCTATCCACTGAGCCAAACCGGCCAGGGCTGATCTTATTTTTTATGCATTTAAAAGTAAGTTGCAGGTGTCAGAATACTTCATTCTAAATACTTTATCAAACAGGTAATTATCTACAGTTTAATATTTCTTTATGGTTCTGTTTTTCTAAAAATCAAATTTACACACAGTGAAATGCACAGACCAGACCATGAATTCTGGCTATCTGGAAGCCCTAATCCCCCACGTACAGAACCATCCCCACCGCCCCAGGTCCCTCAGTGGTTTCCAAGGCAATCCCCAGCCACTCCTCCCCTACAGGCCATCACTATACCATTCTGATTTTTTCCACCATAGTTTAGTTTTTTTTAATACTAGTTTTACTGAAATATAAATCACATACTGCAGAATCACCCATTTAAAATGCACATGCAATTCTGTGGTTTTTAACATATTCATGGGGTTGTGCAACTATCGCCACTAATTTTAGAGCATTTCACCCCGAGCAAGAAACTCCATACCCATGAGCAGTCACCCTCCTCCCCTAGACCCCATCCTTGGCAACCACTGCTCTACACTCAGTCTCCACATGGACCGGTTTGCCTCACACTACACATCCACAAACTGCACTCTTCATGTCTGGCTCGTCTCATGCAGTGTATTTTTTAAACTTGGCCATGCTGCTGCGTGATCAATGGCTTGCTTCCTTTGCATTGCTGAGAAGTTCTCCACTGCCAGGATGTCCCGCAGTCTGCTTATCCATTCACCAGTTGATCAGCATTTGGGTTCTTTCCAGTTTGGAGCAATTAGTCAAAGAGCTGCTGTGGACATCTGAGAACAATCTCCTCCACCCTTAGGACACATTTCTTTTTTTTTTTCTTTTTTTTTTTTAAATATATTTTATTGATTTTTTACAGAGAGGAAGGGAGAGAGACAGAGAGTTAGAAACATCGATGAGAGAGAAACATCGATCAGCCGCCTCCTGCACATCTCCTACTGGGGATGTGCCCGCAACCCAGGCACATGCCCTTGACCGGAATCGAACCCGGGACCTTTCAGTCCGCAGGCCGACGCTCCATCCACTGAGCCAAACCGGTTTCGGCAGGACACATTTCAATGCATGCTGTTTCGCCAATGGCCACTGCTGTGCCCACCAAGAAGGGCAGGCCAGAGTCCACAGGCAGAGCCCAGGAGCTCCTGAAAACTGAAACTGCCAAATGGGCCATCTGTGTCCACATTACACAAAAACAACAGGGAAATGATGGGTCTGAGTATGGACCCTGCTGTCTTCCAGTCAGGTACAAGGAGTCTGCACAAACGTTTATCTGGACGTGACTCTGAATTATAAGTAGGGAGGTGGGCCCTTTGTAGGAAGATGCTGAAGATGGAGCCCCAAGGGGCTTACTCTGGTGCCAAGGACCTGCCCTGGAAAGTGGAGGCCCACCTGCCCCAACCTGGCAGGAGCCGGAGTGTGCCACATCCTTTCTTGTCTCTAGGCTTACAACACTCTTCCTGCTCCTTGGAATATTCTTCCCATTTCCTCCCAGTCCCATCCTTCAGGTCTCAGCCTTCCTGCACCCCTCCAAACTGGCGTAGGCACTTTCTTTAGCACATCTCTTCTGGGGAACGTGTTTGGGCATTTTGGTGGGTTCACGGCCAGGAGTGAGACAGAGCCCCCAGGACCCTTGCTCCCACACTGGCACACTGTCTCAGCACCACTCCTGCCCACTGCACCATCTGTCTTACTAGACTGTAAAGGCCATGAAGGTGAGACCACAGCTCTCATGGTAACCAGGGGACCCCAGGGCATAGCACTTGGGAGGTGCTCAGTGAACAAGGGGCTAGAAATCAGCTGAGTCTGAGAACAGAGAAAGGGCTGGGGTGGGGACAAGAGCTGTGGGGTTGTCACCCCCAGAGGTCAACCTGGTCAAGCCCAATCCTGGGGGCTCCGTGAAGAAGTTCACAGTAACACCCACAACCCCAAGGGGCTCTTAAGGGGGCTTCCATGATGAGGACAAGGCAGAAATGGGATCCCAGTGGCAAGTCCAGCAGGAAGAGGGTAAGGCCCCAAATTACTCAAATGCTGCTGGTAGGGGTGTTGCCTGGGATCCTGGTCAAGCCCTTTCCAAGAACCAGGGCTTGAGTTCCATCAGGTGTGTCTTAACTTGGTCAAGACCAAGGACCTGCACTTAGGGGGGGAGACGGAGAAAGAGAAGGACCCTGTCAGCCTAACTGGGATCCTATCGGTTCTCATGTTTCTCTTCCATGAGCCTCCTGTGCCCTAGGGCAGGTGTCACTCAATCTACTGGCCCCATCTGGTCCTGAATCCCACGGATTTCCATGATGCCATCGCCTTTCTACCCTGACTAGGCTTCTCATGTTACCTGGTCCCTACCACAAGCCTCCAGAAAGCCACATGTACTCTACATTGGGGGACACTTAAGGAGCTTTCTAAGGGAAATTTTGCTGCCACAGGACTTGTCTCCGCTGCTGTCTTCAGGACCAAACCCCGGCTCTGGGCTGAGGGACATTCATTGTAACCCTCACAGCAGGCAAGGGGCCGGTATCCCCACTTTATACATGAAGAATCCAAGGCTCAGAGAGGTTGGGCAACTCAGCCAATATTGAAGAAGGGGTGCTCAGACCCAGGAGTGTGGAATTCCAAGGCCTGTCCTTTATTCCTGGACTCCTGGATGCTTACCCAGCGCCTGGGCTGAGCCTGCCGATTCCCCTCCAGGACAGCTGTGGGGGACTGGGAGGCAGGCTTCTTCCCTGCCGCCAGCAGGACTCTCCCACGCGCTAATGTTTTCCTCCACCCTAAATTGTTGCCTCGCCAAGAACACTTAAGATCTCCCACAGCTGGTTCTCCTGGATGGTCAGAGAGGACCTGGCATAGCTTGTCCTTCCTCTGCGCAGCTCCGAGTTCACAGGGCTCCATGGGTAGCCACGCTGTGACGCTGGTGTGAAAAGCTGCTCAGCACCTCGGGCCACTCTACAAACACCTCTGCCAACTGGGCTTCCCAGCCCCATCAGGATGAAGCCACACTGCTCTGCTCACAGACCGTCAGTGGCTCCCCACTGCCTGGACACTGAGGTCCAAGCCCTCCAGTGCCCTCCACAATTCAGGATTCAACAAGTTCAGCCATTCCAGGTCCAATGCGTGTGCCCACGTCCCTGGACATGCCCACCTCAGGAGCCCCATGCACTGAATGCTGTTCCCTGTTTCCCTGTTACTTCCACCCCTGCTCAAACCTTAGTCCTTCCTCAATGGCTCAACAGTCCTTGCTTTTCTTCATCTGCACACTGAAGAGGAGCTCTCTGCTGCCCCTGAGCTGACTTCCCTGCAAAACCCACTTTTTGGAGGACTGAGGCTTCAGATCAGTATCCCAGACATACTCGGATCTGCATACCATCACACCCTGTGCCCTTTGTGACCTTGGATGGCTACACAGCTTCAGTCTCTTTATCTGACACATGGCCCAACACCAGTTCCTCCTCCTGTGATGGTTGTGAAGTCTAAGGAGGGCATACACAGAGGCTCACTTACCTGTACCTGGCAGGGCTGACACCCTATAAATTAATAAGCTTTCACTGCCACCAACACCACTGACACCACCCCCCCCCCAAACCCTGCATGGGGCGCTGATGGCTCTGGAGGGCTAGACCACACATGTCTCAAAGGTGTTGTGATTCTGTCCCTAACCAAATCCCCTTATCAACAGTGTATTCTTTAAAGGGGACTGGATGGATGGAGAGCAGTGACGTTTAATTCATGGCCTATTTATTTTTATTTTTGTTAATATATTTTTATTGATTTCAGAGAGGAAGGCAGAGAGAGCGAGAGAGAAATAGAAACATCAATGATGAGAGAGAATCATTGATCGAGCCCGCAACCAGAGCATATGTCCTGACTGGGAATCGAACCGTGACCTCCTGGTTCATAGGTTGATGCTCAACCACTGAGCCACGCCAGGTGGGCAACAGTGTATTCTGAGCATCTACTACAGTCCAGGTGCTGCAATAGGCACTGTGACATGCAATTCTATTTAGTATGATATCGCATTAGAGATGTGGAAACAGGCTGAGAGAGCACAGTGACACAATAGGTCACAAGGCAGGTAAGATCCAAATCAGACCATTGCTGATGGAGCACAAGGAGACAAATGCCATTTCTCATGCTGTGACCCCTGCTGCCTCAAGCCCTCTACAGTGGGGCCTTGACTTATGAGTTTAATTCGTTCCGAGCTCGTTAAGGAGCTCGTTAACTCAAATTACTCTGTCAACTCAATGCAAAAAATCGGCAGAGAGACAGCTGGTATCTCAAAAAACTCGTTAGTCGGGACACTCGTAAGTCAAGGCCCCACTGTATTTAGGAGCCTAGAGCAGCCCATGTTGAACATAAGGCGTCAACCCACTGCTATCTGGCACCTGCTCATCAGTGCTAATTTACCTGGAAGCAGCTGGAATACGCCCTGGTTCTCCACCTCGACCACCAAGTCTAAGTGGGAGCAGTCGCTCAGGGTGACCACCTCGTTGGCCCCGCCGGGCATTAGGCCATTGATCCTTATGGGCAGCTCCAGGGTCTGGCCCACTCGTGCCTCCACCTGGCATGGGGTGAACTCCATGCCTCTGGGCTCAATCACATACACCTGGAAGACAGGGAGTTGATTAGGTCATCAGGCTCCATGGGAGAGGAAAGGCCTGCTGCTCGGACTTACTAACAGTACTGTGTGCTGGGTACCAACTATATATCAGTGAGAAGACCAAGCCTGAGGGGCATGCGGGTGTGTGCTGGGGACTGAGGTAATGTTCAGGGATAGAGTCGTCAGGGAAGACCTCTCTGAAAAGGTGATGTAGGAGCTTAGATCTGAGAGCCACAAAAGTCTGGAGGAAAGACATTCTGGGAAAAGAGATGGTCCGAGCAAAGATCCTGAGGCATGTACCACCTCAGCACATTGGAAAAATATAAAGAAGGCAGTGTACAGGGTGAGAGAGAGCCATCATCAAAAACAATGAATCTTTGCCCAGCAGGTGTGGCTCAGTGGGTTGAGTGTCGACCTATGAACCAGGCGGTCACAGTTCTATTCCCAGTCAGGGCATATGCCCAGGTGTGGGCTCGATCCCCAGTGTGGGGCACACAGGAGGCAGCCGATCAATGATTCTCCCATCATTGATGTTTCTATCACTCTCCCTCTCCCTTCCTCTCTGAAATCAATAAAAATATATTTTAAAAAACAACAATCTTTGTATAAACAAAACTTACCAGACTCCAGGTTCAGTTAGGAGAATATTGCTAACTCATTGACTCCTCTCAGTCTCCTTGTTAAGAAGGTTCTATTACCAATCTCAATACTTGATGAAGAAACTGGCATGGGAGGTTAAAGAACCTATCTGGGCTGAAGCATGGTGGTGTCTGGCCCAGGCAGTCCAGCCCCGAGAGCCAGGCTCTAACCATTATACACTGCCCATCAGGGAATTGTCTTTTGGCTGAGTAACTGGGTGGAAGGTGGCACATTTACTGAGATGAAGAAGCTTGGGAGATGGGGATGGGCAAGGTGGTTAGAGTTTATCCAAATATTTCACAATTATGCTGTAGCTAAAGGGTCTCCATTACAACCCTCTTCATATGAAACTTAAATTTTAAGGTAGGGATGTGTGTGTTTGTGTAACAATAAAAAGACAAAATAGCCTATCAACAATATCCCAAATAATATAAGAGAAGGTCAGTATTAGACACATCATGAATGGACCTTCAATTTCTGCCCTAAGTGAAGTAATGAAAGGTTCAGGGAGGAAGGAAAGAAGTGGGGTCAGGAGGCCACCAGGCTCAGCTGCAGATGACCACTCTCACCTGTGGCCTTTGCTGAGTGAGTTGATCCCACATCACTTAGGGTCAAAAGCCAGGTGTGGAGCCCGGGGACAGGGGACTCCTGACTGTATCTGAACAAGAAGCAGAGAGGCTGGGCCGGGTCTCCTGGAGTCCTGGGCTTTCCTTTCACTGGGCACTTACAACCTGACAGTCAGCGACCCTTCCAATTTGGAGAGTCGTATGTTTTAGGTCTGGCAAATGTTCTAGAATAGCTCATTTGGTTATCTCCTGTGTTCTGTGTTCTTTGGTCTCCACTCGAAAAACTCCAGCTATGTTGACCCTGGCCCTTCTGGTCCCATCCCCTGCCTGGTGCGGGATGCCATTCCCATCTCCCTGATGCAGCTGGGAGCTCCTCAAGGGCAGGGCTAGGGCCTGATCCACTACCACTTCACCTGTTGTCAACACTAAGTATAAGACCAAGGGCTAAAGGGTGATTCTGAATTAAGCCTGAGGCCTAGACATCACCCCCTGGGCTGTCCTGGCCCCTGAGGTCTTACCTTCATCTCCCCAAAATGGAGCGGGTTCTGAACATCATGAGCCTGGATCACACTGAGTCCCATGTCACTGCCTGTGGTCATCAGACCCTTGACGGTGACTGTGGCAACCATGTAGTTTGATGAAGACCAACTGAAGTTCCCACTCCCACCATGGGCCTAGGGGAAAAAAAGCATCATCTAATCAGTGCACCCGCATGGCCTCTCTCTGCTTCACACACACCCACTCACATTCACCCCCACTCACACCTACTCACACATCAGTGTCCCCCACCGTAGTTTGATGAAGACCAACTGAAGTTCCCACTCCCGCCATGGGCCTAGGGGAAAAAAATCATCATCTAATCAGTGCACCCGCATGGCCTCTCTCTACTTCACACACACCCACTCACATTCACCCCCCACTCACACCTACTCACACATCAGTGTCCCCCACTGCAAGGAAAAACATGTCATCCACCCCATGCCTGACTGGAGGCTGCCTCCACGCCTCACTCTCTCCACTCTACCCCGGTCTAGTCCTCACATTCTAGGGACCTTGTGGCTGACGTACACATACCCACATGTCCATGACAGTGGCCCCACAGCCCAGGGGTACCTCCCAGAGCCCAGGCTGGAATGGATGGACCCTAGGCCATGGGGCCCGGTGCAGGATGCTGCCTCTGACCAGACACAACGCTCCCTCCCAGCACACACCCCTGCCCACTCCTAGCCATCTGCTATGAAGTAAACAACAGTCCGCCAGCTCTCAAGAACAGGGGCCACCACCTTAGAACCCAAGAGGGGCCAGGACGGTGACACACCTGGCAGTGGGCACCAGTGCACAGACAGGACACCTGTCATCACTGCCAGGGAGGTGGGGACTGATGGGGAACACGCTGCCCTCAAGGGCTCAAAAGGCCCAAAGGAATCAATCAGTCCATGCTGACAAATGCCCAAGAACACTTGGTAAATAACAGGGTTGGAGACATTTTCTCTTACATTTCAATTTTTTCTCTACGAATATTTACACTGCTTTGGGAAAACAATTTTTTTACAAAAACAAATGTATGTGGCCCTGGCCAGGTAGCTCAGTTGGTTAAAACATTGTCTCAATACATTAAGGTTGTAGGTTCGATCCCTGGTCAGGGCACATACAAGAATCAACCAATGAATGCATAAATAAATAAAACAACAAATCAATGTTTCTGTCTTTCCTTCTTTCTTCCTCCCTTCCTCTCTTTCTAAAATCAATAATTAAAAAAAACACCAAATGCATATGGAAGTTATATCGGTATTCCAGGTTTTCTTTATTTTGCTTTACTTTCTATTTTTCAGGTGTTTTTTTTTTCTGATTATCAAAATGTACAGCTGTGATAGAAACCTCAGAAATAAAGAATAAAGACTCTCTGATTTTAAATTCTCTCCAGCCCCTAGAACCCAACCTAGAAGATAATATTAGATGAAACATAATGTCCTAAAAGTCTCAATCCCATGGAAACGCCCAAAAGAGTGCAGCCAGACTTGGGGCTCCCAGTTACCTTGATCACGTACTGATAGGCGCCTGTCTTTGGTTGCCACGGAAATGTCAAGATGCTGGGATAGAGGGTGATGGGGATGTGAATTTCCACCTCCTGCTGGTTCCACACAGGCACTCGTAACATGTGGACCCCTCCATCCTACAAGGGGATGAGGGTGCCCCACATCACCATGACAACCAGGTTGCAGCAGTTTTCCCAGTCAAGCAGACCCCTGCCCCTCCCTGGGGATCAGACACGAAGGGGGAGTGGGAAGGAAATGCCAGATAACCTGCAGCCTCTCCATCTCCTTGGAGATGGCTTTGTGCGGCTCTATAATGACCACTGGAGTAAATGCTGCTTGACTTCATCCTCAGGGACCCCCTGACAGAATGGATGTGGGTATCCCCACTTTACAATGGGAAAACTGAGGTGTGGTATGCTAAAGCAACTCGCCCAAAGCCCCCAGGGAAGATTTGGGTAGGAATTGCAGTGCGGTCCACACGCCATTTCTTTCTACTGCCTCTTAGAGGTTGGTGCAGGGTAGGCAGATGAGAACAGTCATGCCAATGTTCCCATCAGTAAAGAATTACTCCCACCTAAAACTGATTGGCCTTTTAAGTACAGGAAAAAATGAAAAGACTTTGAAGCTGAGGAGAGATTAACCAAAGAACGTATATACGTATATGCATATATGCATAGCCCATGGACACAGACACTAGTACCATGAAGGTCTTGGAGTTGGGGGGGTGGGGAGGTTGAGGGGTGGAGGAGATCAATAGGAAAAAGGGGACATCTGTAATACTCTCAATGATAAGATAAATTTAAAAAATATGTATATGTAAAAACTTTAAAAATAAAAGAGACTTTGAAGGACCCACAGCCAAAACAGCCAAAGGGATGCTGGTGGCTCCTGGTTGGTGCAGCTGGATACAGGGGCCCAACACTGTTCCTCAGCAAGAGTTCTGGCCTCTTCCCAAAGGTGCAGGCTCACTCTTACAGGGGGCTGGCAGAGGAAGAGGGCCTCTGGCCTGGTGTGAGGACAGGTGACAGGAAGAGCCCAAAGCTGCCCCCAGACATCCTTTGTGAGCCCAGAGAGAGAGGGACCCTCAAGGTAACTGTCGAGCTTGGGTCCCTGACTCCCCAGGGCTCCCATCCAGCCTGGGTGAACACTTCTGCCTGTGGGGCACAGAAGGTGGATGTGGGGCGCCGACTTACCTGATCTACCACGGAGGTGAGGGCTGCCTCCACAGCCGTCTGGCCTCTCTTTATTGGCCTGACCTGATGGGATGACCCATTCTTTGAAGAAGAGAGCACCTCAAAGAACTCAGAGGGAAGTGCAGTTTCAATGCGGATGTTCTGGAAGGCGAGGCAGGGTGGGTGAGAGGTGCTTCTCAGACAACCCAGGAAAGTCAGATGCAGGCCAGAAGCCATGTGACCTGAAAGCAGCAGTCAGGCCAGGCGAAGGGCCCCAAGGCTCGCAGGCCTCCAAAAGCCAGCAGACAAGCTGGACAAAGCCCACGCTGGCCTTGACCCCTCCCGGGCTTCCCTCCCCACCTGACCTGACGACCCAGTGCTCCTGCTATAGTTACCCCGTGGGGCTCCTGGGAGCTAAAAGCCTACAGTCAGCTTTCATAGGCCCTGAGGTCCCAGCAAGGACACCACCAAATACAGTAAAGGACACTGAAACCCTTACAGCTAATCACAGCTGGCAGACACCACCTCCTCACCACCACTTCCTCAATCCTGCTGCCTGTAGCCTCTTCTCCTGCTCAGCTCTGTGGGAGTGAGTCTGTGGGGTGCAGATGCACAGGTGTACTGGTCCTCGAGATGCCCCAGGGATCCCACACAGTGCCTCCTGTAGGCCTAACAGTACCACTAGGAAGTTCCTGAACTCAGCCTGCCTGCATGGGGAACCCTGTTCTTTGGGGGCAGCTCATTTAGAAGCTATTCCACCTCCCCATCCCTGCCCCCATCCCCACCCCAGGACCCTAGGCAGGCACTCACATCAGATGGGTAGACCTTGTTGCCAGACTTATCAAGCACGTCAATGGTAATTTCATATACGCGTCCAGTCTCCAGCACCCACCTGTCACCAGGGTGGACTGTGAATCCTGTAAGAAAGGCAAGTGGCAGCATCTGATGACTCAGGCCACAGGGACATACAGGATGGGACCAAGCACCATTAGCACGAGGGCCCACACTGCTTACCTGGAGGCCCCACAACCACCTATCTGGAAGGGCCCAGACCACTTACCTAAAGAGACATACAAATGCTCAACTTAAAGGTACCTACAACCACTCACCTGGACGACTCACATCTACTTACCTGGAGGGCCCACAACTACCTACTTGGAAGAGCTTAGACCACTCAGTTGGAGAGACCTATAACTGCTCACTGGAAGGGCCCCATAGCACTCACCTAGATAGCCCACAACCGCTCACCTATATTCCTCCATGGAAAAAGTCCAGCTGTTAATGACTGTGGGATCTGATGCTGGGCTTCAGCGCTGAGCCCTACAAACCTGAGCTGATCTCTAAGATTCCCCAGGACAATCCCACGCTTGACTGCTCAATACTCACTCAAACTTGACCCTGTCCATAGTAAGTCAAAATCCCATACTGATATATACTCTGAATACACAGTAAGCCCACTCTGAATCCATGTGAGTCTATATTCTGAACCCATAGTAGGTCTATGCTCTGAATCCACAGGGGGTCTACAGTCTGAATCCACAGTAAGGCTATACTCTGACTCCACAGTGAGGCTATACGCTGAATCCACAGTGAGGCTATACTCTGAATCTACAGTAGGTATATGCTCTGAATTCACAGTGGGTCTACACTCTGACCCCACAGTAAGGCTATACTCTGAGTCTACCCTAGGGCTGCACTCTGAACCCACATTGTATCTACATTCTAAATGCACAGGTTTGCGTGAGGCCTGGCACTGGGTACACTCCCCGAGTGAGCCTGCACTGCTTCCAGGCCCCCTGCTTTGTTCCCACAGTAGATGCCACACCAGCTGCCTGTTGCCCCCTGTGATGCTATGTGCTTTCTCACCTCCACACCATTACCCATGCTGCTCTCTGAGCCATGATGACCCACCAGCAAAAGCAGCTTCTTAGAAAAGGCCTGCCTCAATTAGCATATCCCTGAAGCCTTTCTCTGCACTCTCATTAACCCTCCCAGCTGTCCTGTCACTGCCTGCTGTGCTGGCCTCTCCCCACAACACCAAGCACCAAGAATCCTGTCTGCCTTCTGGAACACCCTGCCCAGCATAGACCAGACAGCTGGGAGATGCCAAGGAGGCATTTCTAAGTAAGTGGAGCTCCTAAGACACGCAGGGCCATCCTGCCTGGTGTCACCACATCATCCACAGAGGTCTGCACCAAACAGCAATCTGACATGGCAGCACACAAGAAAACTTTGGGGTTGCTGCACCATGTCACTGCACTCAACAGGTGAGCAAGCCCAGACCAAAAGAAGTATTGCATTGGTGACCCAGAGTGTCCCGGACACATCTCAAGTCCTCATCTGTCATGGAAGCTCCCAGGCACTGGCTGTACCCATGGCTATGGGTTCCCCCCCTCCTCCTGACAAAAGCCTCCCCTTCCTACCAAGGAGACATCTACCAACTATCATGGTACCTCAGGGGCCCTTCTCACCTCCAAATGTCCATGGCCATGATCAGGTCTGGACAGAGCCCTGCTATGAAAGCCAGCGAGAGACAAAGCCCTTCCCCACTCTACCCTATCCCATTTCTCTCCCTGACGAGCTGGCCACCTCCCTGACCCCATCTAGCCTCTGACAGATTCTGGGTTCGGACAGGGGAAGGACTGAGGAGCAGCCCTGGCAAGGGCAGGTGGGTGCTGATGGCCCCAGGCCTCCCAGCTGGTTGAGCTGGTCAGAGTGAAGCATCCTCTGGGGAGTTGTTACTTTTATTTTATTTTCCTAACTCATGTAATAAAAAAAGAACAGCATCCAGGACCTAGGATGCTCACACTCACCCAAGTATCCGGGTTCCACCACGTAGATGGTGCTGTTAGGTAACCTGGAAGCACCCTGCATACGGATACCTGAATTCCTCATTAAGGAACAAAACACAAGGCGGTAAGTAAACCAGCTGGCAGGCTTCAGCATGGGTAGGATGGCTCCCATCACCCACCACATGGACAGAGGAGGGAGGGAAACTTCCCTGCCTGGTGTCAAGTGGGGCAGAGCCGTTTCCAGAATCAGAGTCACTCCGTGCTTCCTACACCAGCAAAGGGGGTCTCTGCAGAGGACACTGGAGGCACACAGACACCCCAAGTCTGAGACAAGGGATGACACCATTGTGGAAACAGCTTCAGCCAGCCCCTTAGAAGAGATCGCAGGCGTTCTGGAGTTGGGAGTGAGGCTCCAGGCCCACAACCAGCTCCCATGCGGGAGCTTCTCCAGTGAGTTACCCACAGAGGTGAGCAATCTTTCTGATTTTCAGACCTTGAGGGAAAACAGGGCTATTTTTAGCCTAGCCCAGCTTCCAAGGAGAAAAAGACTCCCCTTCCAAACAGCAGATCCCCTGAGCATAGGACATGCATCGGGCATGCTGGTCTGAGGAAAGGATAGTCCCCGCACTGAGGACTTGCACGGGGCGTGCTGGCCCAAGGAAAGGATACTCTTGTAGGCCAGGACCAGGCTGCTCTGTCCCAGCTGCACGGCAGTGACCGTCGTTGTGTCCTGAGCCAAGACAGCCACAGGCCGGCTGGGGTCTCCCGTAGGGCCCTGGATGTGGTCTTGAAGCTGCAGTTGGTACTGATCTGAAGGCATTGAGAGTTCTGGCCACCAAAACCCAAACAGAGCCAGGTGGGAGAGAGGGAGCGAGAAGATAGGAAACGTCAGGAGCCGATGTGTCAACCGCACCCTGAATCCCTGCTGCCAGTACAGCTACATGATATTTTTTTGCTTATTTTTTTCAACACTTTAAGTTTTAGTATTATTTCCCATGCCTGTGGAGAAAGCTGACACTCTTCATGAATCCTAGAGGCAATCAGCTTTTTGAGGCTGCCAAATGCTGCTTTTTAAAATTTAGCACAGCCTCTGTCACAGGGCCTCCTGCTTGCGGAATATCAAGGCCCTTTTGTGTTCACTGCAGAAGTGCACTCTGCTGCACCGAGAGTCCGGATGGGGCTCCCTGGGCTGGGTATCCCCTGGAAGTTTCCAGAAAAGGTGCTGGTCCGTGGTGTGCCACATGCTTTGGGGAGCTGAGTCTAGAATATGCAAAGAATCTTCTCTGTTGCTAATCCTGACCATCATCAATACTTCCCTGCTCCATGCTGTGTTGTAGAGAGAACTAGCTCAGCGGGGCCAGGATGAAAACAATTTCCCTGGGAAATAACAGCTGACAGAACCTACCCTCTCTGTCAATCTCCCGCACAAGCACTTTTGATCTAAGCGGCTACTGCTGACCAGGAAACCAAGATGGTGTGGGACTGAGCCAACGTTCCACTAGTATGTGCACATTACCCCATTTTGTCCCTCAGCAACCCTTGAAACAGGCACTCCCGATGCCTGCATCTCGAGATGGTAGTGCTGTGGAAATGAGTGCTGTGGAAATGAAATGAGAAGCTTGGGAGTGGTCCCACAGACCTGGGACTGAGACCGGGACTGAGACCACCGAGTCTCGAGTCTCACCACTCTGACACGCCCTCTCCGCCAGTTTCCTGTCAAGTAACCCACTCACCAAGGCCAGGAGGAGTGGGCATGTTCCAGCCATCCAGCAAGAGATGAAAGAGGCCATAGACAATGCAGGACAACTTCCCTGCTCAGCCCTGGGAGAAATTTCAGCTGGAGCAGCCTTCAGAATGAATCTGAAGGAAGGCAACTTGCCCATTTCCTGTACTGGGGAATCTTTTGTGTGTTCTGATTAGTCCCCAAGATTCTACCCTAGAGCAGAGGGTTCTCAACGTGTGGTCCCTGGACCAGCAGCCTTACCTGGGAACCTCACATAGTGGGCCCTTGGGGATGGGGATCTGCTGAAGCAAACTCAGGGGGTGGCCCCAGTGCTGTGAACAGGCCCGCCAGGTGATTCTGGCCTAGGGCTGAGTCACTTAAAGTGCGTACACTGCTCATTTCCTTGCCTCTAACTGGGGAGTCCGGCAGCGCTGTTGTGATTTGAGCGGAGTATGCACCCGTGTTCAGCATGTGGCCACAGTGTGTCAAGGATGCAGGTCATAGTAAAATGAGATGGTGCCACTGCTCACTCAGTAGAGCAGCTTTCCTTTACGCTGCTTTTTGAAGCACTAGCTGCCTCCCTGTCTAAAGTTCTCCAAATGAATATACTGACTCTCGAGGGACCTTGCACAACTCAGACATAACTATACAGACCAGACAAAAGTATGTTTACAGTTGTGAGCATGTGAAACAGTTTATTCTTACTTTTTTAACTTTATTTTAATTGTTGACACTATTACAGATGTCCCCATTCTCCCCACCTTTGCCCACCTCCACCCAACTACCCAAGCCCCTCACTTCCCTCTGGCGAGCACCACAATGTTGTCTGTGTCTATGGGTTATGCAGATATGTTCTTTGGCTAATCCCTTCACCTTCTTTCATTTTGTCCTCCCCCCTTATCTCCTCCATTCTTGTATTACTATTTATAAATCATTATATTACTGCCATATGAAAGATGATAAACCTACTTTTGCCCTACTATGTATATACAAAACCTTAAAATGATAAAAATGAGGAGGAGCCTAACAGACTCCTTAAATACCTCCTATAATGCAGGCTCACTACTTGTCAGAGGCCCTGAATATGGGAGGCTTTTCAGATGTTAAGGGTCACTGTCCACTGTTCCTGGGGTCCCAGATCAGACATATTGCAGAGAATAGATGGCCATCCTCAAGGCTGCCCTTACATTCTCCTAGGAAACATGGTCTCTGACCCCTCCCACTGGCTCTCCAGACGTGCTTCTAATTGTCAGAGTCCCCTGCCCCAGGTAGGGTCCAGGGATGACCATGGAGTTGCTGGGTGGTGGCCTGAGCTCAGGATGGCATGGGCTCACTTCCTGCTTTGGCATGGGCTCACTCCAGCCCCTGCTCATGCAACCAGTGTGCTTTAGTTCTGAGCAGCCATGGTTCAAGGGTGGACTGGGTTCTAAGTCCCTCCAACATTGTCTTTGACACAGGAACCCGGCCCACATCCATTCACCCATGCAGTTGGTTTTCCAAACCTCAGGACACTTTATGTCAATAAATCCCACCATTCCAATCACTCAAGTCTTTCTCAGATACCAATTCCATCAGCCAGCATGTCCTTCCCACATTTTGTTCTGTCTAATAATTTGGTTACTGTGCCCATCATGTTTGCAAGCAATCCAAACGCCAACAGGACTGAGTAGAAACATCACCCTGCAAGCAACATAGACACCTGCTATAAGTACTAAGAGCCCTCTTCTCCCTCACCGATCCTACTGTGGGGATGTTCTCAGGGTGCACCCCATGTCAGAGAGAGCCAGGCCCAGAGGCAGGAGTGGCCTGTTCTTGGCTTCTGTGGCCTTCTAAGGGTGCCACACAGTAATACTCCTCTCAGCTAAGGTGCTGTCTTTTCAACCAAGCTGGTTGAAAGCTGAAGCATGCAGCTTCTTAAACAGCACCCTGCATCACAGGCATGCAGCCCCTAACCTGGGGGAGGCACCTGCCCAGACACAGGTCCAGGCCCTCAAATGATGGTCCCCGAGTGCAACACTCTTGTTCCAGAGACTCTTGACACCCTGTGCTCTAACCATGAAACGTGTAAATGCTAAACAAAATGACAATAATAATAATAATTCTTAGTAGGATTGGTGCTGCATTAAGAACACTCACTATATGAAATGTATCACATGTACACAGCTCTTTGAAACTCCAGAACAAATCTATGTCCATCCATTCAATTTGCCCTCACAGAGCAGGCAGAAAGGCCTCAAGGGCTCTGATGGAGAAAATGAGTCTCAAAAGGGGGGGATGGCTTGCAAAGGCTGCTCAGCAATGGATGGCAAACCAAGGGTAGAACCCAGTCCAATGTGAAGCTCACAGATAAATACCCAAAAGAACTGGAAGCAGGGTCTCAACTTGATATCTGCACATCCATGTTCACAGCAGCATTATTCACAATAGCTAAGAGATGGAAACAACCCAGGCATCCACCGAAGGATGACTGGGTAAACAAAATGTAGTCCGTCTATACAATGGAATATTATTCAGCCTTAAAAAGGAAGGACATTCTGACACGTGCTACACCATGGGTGAACCTAGAGGACCTATGCTACATGAAATGAGCCTGTCACAAAACAAGTACTGTTTGATTCCACTTATTTGAGGTACTTAGAGAAGTAAATTCATAGAGACAGAAAGCAGTGGATTGGGGAAGGGGGTGGAGAGTGTTGGATGGGGACAGAGTTTCAGCTTTACAAGATGAAGAGTTCTGTGGATGGATGGTGGTGATGGTTACTGAACAATGTGAGTGTACTTAATGCCACTGAACTGTTAACGTGGTAAATGTTATATTATGTATGTTTTACCTGAGTCGGTGACTCACCTGTAATCTTTCCTTGCCTGATCTTCTGCACCTTGTAGCAAATGGAGGTCCCCACCATCAGGTAAACATCATAAGCTGGGTTCAGAAGGATATTCTCCAAAATTAGTAGCCTCACCTCTGCAGCATGGACATTCTTGGCATAAAGAAGAGGGTAGAACAGGTGAGGTGGGGTCAGGGACAGGAGAGTGGGTGTGGCCAAGAGAAGGAACCTTTAGAACATTTCAGTATGTTCATGTGAGGACAGGGAAGGTAGGGGTGAAAGAATGAGGCAATGCCTTCGGATCCCAAAGCCCCAGGGGAGCCGCGCTTGTGCCGCAAGCATGCATTCAGCGCTCCCTCTAAGTGTGTTACAGCTCAATTCACAACAATAAAAATTAAACAGAATGCGAAGTGAGGAGCCAGGAGTGATTTTCATGGATACTGTGGTCACCAGGGGCTCAGGGGCTCTCTCCACAGAAGGGTTGGGAAACCTGAGGCCAACGTGAAAAGGGGAGGCATGTGTCCCTGAGAGCACTCAGCCCCTGCTTCTGGGCCCGTCCCTGACCAACATGAAGCCCCACTAAGGCCTCTTCCTCAGTGACTCTGAGTGGGAGAAAGACCACCTGTGTGGACTGCAGTGCACCATCGCCACTGGGTCCTACGGGGCCGTGCCTTCCATTGCCATCTCACTGCTTGGCAACTCTGCAAGTTGGACAAAACTGATGGCAAAGCAGATGATTCCCATCCACAGACATGGAAACCCATTTTCCCTGGGCGGGGGGGGGGGGCAAATGATTACCGCCCAATGGATATTGACCAGCTTGGCATCTATTCATAAATTATTTGGGTTCTCTTTTGACTCAGCTGTAACATTTTACAGGTTTCCTGGCTTAACAATAAGTTAAATAATATCCTTGACTTATTGAAAAATCAAAGAACATACAGAGCCCCTCCCTTGGGCCAGGCTTTGTGGTGGGTGCCTCCCAGAAAGGCAGGCAGGGAAGCCCTTTACCAACACAGGCAGGACAAAGGGCCTGTCCATCTCAGCCCTGCACACCACACCAGGGCCCAGGATCCTAAGAGGCAAACTGTTTCCAAAGAGCAGAGTCCTGTAGGGTCAGCCCTGTGCCATGGCACTTCCCATGTTTCCAAAACCCTCCAGGACTCCCAAACTACTGGCTAATCTGCCAAAGAGTCTGAATGTGGGGAGGTTTCTGTCATCTGTCACTTTGCAGATTAAAAGGCAGATGAAGTAACACTACCTGTCTGCCTGTGACCCAGGAACCAGGCCAACAAAAGGAAGAGCTCCGGTTTGCAGTTTGCAGGCAGGGCAGACATCTTCCCACAAGAATCTGGAGAGAGCCAGGACTGTGACAAAACCCACCCTTTTCCTACTGTACCCCTCTCAAAACGAGGCACTGATGGAAAAGTAGGTGCTGGTGAGGCCAGGGCAACACTGGGGGTGGAGGGAGGGTGAGGAGCACTAGTCCTTCACAAATGGAACCGCCAGTCTCAGGGCTTCTGTTGGGCACAGGAAGAGACAGCATGGAGGGCAACTCAGGATTGTTCGCAGAGTCCCCAGTGCTTGGATGTGTCCCTATATTTGCACAGGGGGTAGTTGTTGAAAGTAAGCTAATTAATGAAAATCCCAGTGCTCCTGAACCTCCTTCAAAACTGAGAATGGAACAAATGCTTTGTGACTCCAGATGGTGCACTCTGGTGCCTCAACTACCTCTCGCTAAGCTGTGGCCCCCAAACCCAAACCAAACTAACAAAAACATGGAATCACACCTTGAAGTTCCCCTTTCATGACAGTGAAACTTTCACGGCAGGGCATCTCACTTCCATGAGGAAATGTGTATATGGGGTGAACAGGCATCCTGCCCCCTCCCCAGGAAGCCCAGCACCTCCCGCGCCCAGGCCCACCTGATACACGGCCTCCTGGATGCGAGCCTTGAGTTTGGCGCTCCCGGTCTTCATCCCGGACACCAGGACGGTGTCCCCTTGCTTGGCCACCTTCTCCATTTCTAATATATAGGAAGGAGGTGTGTAGGTAGACTCCAGGAATGGGAGGATTCTGGAAAAGCACATGTCATCAGACCTGATGTGTGGAACCAAAGAACCTCACACATCCACTGTCTATCAGGACTCCTGTAGGTACCAGGTGCTAAAATGAGAAGTGTTGCCCTAGTTGGTGCTGCTTAGAAATGTGTCCCTGAAACTTCCTTATCAGACTCACCAACATCCTTATGAAAATTGCACATTCATGGACCCTGATCCAGATCTTTGTTTGCATGAAGCCTGGCAGTCTGCATTTTATCAAAATCTACATGTGATTATAAACACTGAAATTTGAGGATCACCCACTTAGTAGAAATGCTTCACTCTCACAGATGTGAAAGATGAGGCCCATGGAGACTAAGAAGCAGGCCCCAGACAACAGACTCAGCCAGGGTGATGTCAAAAATGCCCATCAGGCTCCCCAGGGCCACTTGCCATGTTCCGGTCCACCTCTGGGCTAGCTCCTGCCTCTGGGAAATGAGTCTCAATGACCCAATGCATCAGGACTAGGGAATCATATCACATCTTATCCTTTTTAGGGTTGGGCTGTGGGGGAACGCCCAGGTGGGGAGAGAAGTCGAGATGTGTGGGGTCTCCCCAGAGTGTTGTTTGGCAAGTATGGCTGGCTTAAGGGACCCTTTTGAAACAGTCTGTTACCTACAGCCTGTGATTTATAAAGAAGCCCACCTTTCTTCCTGAACAAGAGCCATCCACTGGAGATGCTTTCCTTCTCCCCGAGGTCTGCTGGGTGCTGTACTGCACCATGATCTATCTCCTTGTCCTATCTTACTAGGTGTCATATGCTGAGTTTAATGAAAACCCAATACACTAGTTCCAATACGCCTTAGTACCTGGGATTTCAGTTAGCTGTGGACTCAGATATGGGGTGACTGGGAGCTCAGGGGCCTGTTGTGGCAGAGAACAGGCCAGTGGCACAGAAAGGACTCCTGGTAGGTACCACGTGCTAAAATGAGAGGTGTTGCCCTAGTTGGTGCTGCTTAGAAATGTGTCCCTGAAACTTCCTTATCAGACTCACCAACATCCTTATGAAAATTGCACATTCATGGACCCTGGTCCAGATCTTTGTTTGCATGAAGCCTGGTAGTCTGCACAGAAAGGGCCCGTGAACCAGCATTCCCTGAACATCTAGTGTGCACAGGCCCAGCAGGGGCTCTGAACATGGTCCATGTGCTGACCCACAGGGCCACCCTCAGAGGGAAGCTGATGCTCAGAGGGTCACATTCCTTCACTAAGACCCTAGGCAGGAAGTGACCAGGTCGGGACTGGAATCCAGACCTTTGACTGCCAAGCCCATGTCCCAGGCTTTATGAGATACCAGCAATTCCAGAGCTCTTCCAGGTAACACATTGATGGTCCCAGTCCCAGGAAGAGCTCTGCCCAGGAGGGTGCCTAGGGGTGTAGGGTCAGGACACAAGGATGTCTGCCAGGAGATGCTGTGAGCCATGCCTGGGTGTGTCCTACAGCCCTAAGCTAGACCTTTAAAGGGATAAATACTGGACTCTTAGCTCCCCACAAAATAATTGCAAATTGCAAGGGGGTAAGAAAGTGACTTCATATTGGGGCCTTTGGCAGACACCCAACCCAAGTGATGACAGTGATGGACCAACATCAACATCAGTGATGGACCAGCAAAATCGTAACATGATGCAATTAGAAGAATACAGAATCTCATCTTTTTTATATTCCTGCCAAAGATGCAAAGCTCTGAGTCTAATTGGGAGTGAACATTAAACAAACCCCAAATGAGAGACCTCCTACAACATAACTGGACTGCAGTCTTCACACATACTGAGATCCATGAAACAGTTCCAGGCTGATAGTGACTAAGTGACAGGACAACATGGAGGGACTCTGGGCTGGGTTTTTGCCACAAAGGATGGAACTGGAATAATTGGTCAATTTGAATGAAGTCTTGTATGCATCAGTGTTTATTTCCTAACTAGAGGCCCGATGCACAAAATTCATGCAAGAGTAGGCCTTCCTTCCCTAGGCTGCCAGCACCGGATTCCCTCTGGCCGCTGGCAGGCACCCAGGACCCGGGCTTCACTCCAGCTGCCAGCAGGCACCCAAGACCTGGGCTTCCCTTTCAGCTCTGGCTTCGTCCGGAAGGTTGTCCGGAAGGATGTCCAGAAGGACATCTCGTCTAATTAGCATATTACGCTTTTATGATTATAGATTTTGGTGAGTATGCTGTGGAAACGCAGGGAGTGCCCTTCGTGGCAGTAAGTGCACATTAAAGTCCTCAGGGTGATGGGGCGACAGGCTGGCAAACCTGCTCTTCTAGGGCAGCAATTTTCATCCTTGTCATCTCGTGGCACATAAACGAATTACTAAAATTCTGTGGCACATCAAAAGCCATGTTATAATTTTTGCCAATTTGACAAAAAAGAGTTATAATTTTGATTCATTCACACCAGATGGCTTTGTTGGGTTGGCTGTTGTCATTTTTTTACTTGATGATCTAAGGAAACGTGCCCCTGACTAACCATTCAGCTATTGCATGTTTTAAAAATTCTTGCGGCACGCTGCTTGAAAATCGCTGGTTTAGGGAAACCGCCTTTTGTACTGTACTTGCAACTTTTCCATAGACTGAAAATGGCTGCAACATTTTTAAAAATTAAGTTTTCCTGCCCCCAGAGGGATTATACTCTTTTAAAACATACTTGATAAAGCATGAGGCAATGTAGTATCACCGAGGTAAAGCCCAGGCCTGGGTCTTTGTCCCACTGGCCCAGAGAACCTGTGGGTGTGATGGATGCACACCCATGCTGTCCTGTGAGCAGTAGCTAGCTGGCTCAGCCTCTCTAGAAGGTCCACAGGTGGTAGCCACTGACTGCACAGTGATACTCACCACAGATGCAGCTAGTGTACCTAAAGACCTGGGCTCCTCATTCTACCTAACATAAATGCAAACAGCCAGGATGAGGTGGTGGCTACCATATTCATAGTGAAGATTTATATAGACCTGGTTTAAACTCTATCTACGCCATTTACTAATATGAGACAAAAGGCTTCAAACTCTCAGTTTCTGTCTGAAAAGTGGAGAAAATCATGTTACGTAAGCCCACATAGCTATTGGGAGGAGTGACTGAGTCAAGATAGGTGAGGAATCCATCTGTACTCTGGTGCTGGGAACACAGCCTCTTGTATCCGAGAATGTCCTCTTAGGTGGAACCTGTCTCCCCATTAACCGTCCCCCAATAGAAGACTGCCCTCTGGGGACACACAGAACCCTTCCCTGTACCCCATTACCAGGGACAAGTTTTCTCTTTTATAGTTGGACACTCAGCCTCCTTGATAAATGCTCACAGAACACACCCAATGGGCTGCAAAAGCATCAAAATTCCCACACAACTGTGTGGGCCAAAACACTTTTTCCTAAATCAGTCCCAGGGAATGTTGGCTGGCATACTGGCAATCGCCCCTCACTGACAGCAGCAATGACTACGATGAAAGCCCCCAGCCCGCTCAGAGCCAAGTGACACCCTTTCCCATTTCCCTTCACAGGAGAGGTAGTTCTCACCGTAGTGCACTGTGGGAGTCGGAGAAGCGGCTGGCCTCCGTGTCCTTCATGATTGTCCAGTCAAAGACCAGTCCAGCCAGGGTGCTGAATGTGTTCCCTATAAGAGCAGATGGGGGAAGGGTGGTAAACATGCTGGAGTTAACTCCCTGGGGCCAAGGGAAGGGAAAGTCCTCAGGCCCCTGCAAAGGAGGAGTGAGGGCAGTGGGAAATTGAGGCTTAAAGGATCAGGGTCCCGAGGCTGTGAAGGGCCAAGCTGGGATGTGAAACCAGACCTGTCTCAGATGAACGTTGTGTGCTTCCCGCTGTACCTCCCCCTTTGCTCACAGCAGGTTCATTGTAGTGCGTAACACCATCACCCCTAGCGCCTATAAGCACTTTACAGTTTAGGCAGCAGCTCTCGAGGCCTGATTCATTCATTCCTCCTACCACCTCCCTAAACAGGGAAAGAAACTTCAGGGGAGAGGCAGATCCCCGACCTGCTGGCTGGCTTCACATGGCTGGGGGATTCTTGTCTCTTCCCCTTGACACTGAGACCCCTGGGCTCCAGGGTGGGGCTGATGGGAAGCCATGTGCAGCTGGCCTTGCTCTTGAAAAGTCTGAAGGCCCACCCTAACTGGTTTGGCTCAGTGGATAGAGCGTCAGCCTGCGGACTCAAGGGTCCCAGGTTCGATTCCGGTCAAGGGCATGTACCTTGGTTGTGGGCACATCCCCAGTAGGAGGTGTGTAGGAGGCAGCTGATCGATGTTTCTCTCTTATCGATGTTTCTAACTCTCTATCCCCTCTCCCTTCCTCTCTGTAAAAAAAATCAATAAAATATTTTTTTTTTAAAAAAAAAGAAAAGTCTGAAGGTCCAAGCTCCTGGGCTCTATTCCTTCCTGTGAGCAGTAGCTAGCTGGCTCAGCCTCTCTAGAAGGGACATGATCACAGGTGTGCCACATTCCCCACCACACCCTATCGTCCCACATCCACTCCACCCCCATCATCTATATTCCCTGCCTGTCCAGCCCCCAAAGCAGAGCACCTGGAGCCTAGAAAGGCGTTTTCCAGCACACAGGGCATGGTGTTTAGAGTGAGAGAGGGCTGGGATACTGTACCCCACACCTCCTGTGAGGTTTCAGAGGTCAAGTTAAACAGTGCTTATCAAAAGTTCCACAAAATTGTCACTGTCATTACTTTTCAGGGCACTTATTTTTTTTTTAATTAAATCTTTATTGTTCAGATTATTACATTGGTTCCTCTTTTTTCCCACCCTAACTCCACTCCACCCAGTTCCCACCCCACCCTCAGCCCTCACTCCCCATCCACTGTCCTCATCCATAGGTGCACGATTGTCCAATCTCTTCCTGCACCCCCCACACCCCTTTCCCCCCCCCCAAGAATAGTCAGTCCATTCCCTTTCTATGTCCCTGATTCTATTTCAATCACCAGTTCATACTGTTCATTAGATTATTTATTCACTTGATTTTTATATTCACTTGTTGATAGATGTGTATTTGTTGTTCATAA
>NW_005372150.1:756940-764005 GCF_000412655.1 Myotis brandtii
TTTCCTTCTAGTTGTAGAATTTCCACTCAGCCAGCCTTTCTGTGGTTCTGGATGATGTCCGTTCCGTCTTTTAGTTGTATTTTTGAAGTGGTTGTTCGAGGCAGCAAACTCCAGTGTTTACCTATGCCGCCATCTTGGTTCTCTCAGGGCACTTATTATGAAGGGAGACCATTCCTTACCATTCCTTAGATGTCTTTCCATCAACTTAGCAACTGATCAGAAGAAGGGAAGAAAAACCCCATGCACAATGGACACAAGCTTGGAGCTCCAAGGGAGGACCCAGAATACCCAGCTGCTGTGAAAACTCACCCAGTTCTCTCCTGAGTGGACAATGAGTAACATAGGGTGCAAAAGGGAACAGGACAGGGCAAAAACCAAGGGAGGGAGGCAGCTGCAAGGATCCTGTATCCTCCTCCCCAAAAAACTGGACCCCAGCCTAGCGGGCAGGAGAGCCATGCTCTCAGTGCCGGCGCATGGCCCTCCCACTACACAGAGTGTGCTCAGCTGTCTGAGTGCTGTCATTACCAGGAACTCAGGAGGACAGGACTGTCCCACTTATCTCTGTGGTACCTTGGCAGGGCCTGACACACATTGTAGGTGCAAAATAAATGATTTTGAGCAAACAAAAGGTAAAGGTATGTGATTTCTTAAACCTCAAAGCATTTTGACCAAAGTAACCTGTCTCCCCAGTATTCAGGCATTAGGTAAGAAGGTAGATGGTAAAACCTACGCAAGTGAAGCATGTTGGCTGCAAGAGTCCAACCCAAGGACACCACTCCCTGCTGCAGGGACCTACACCTTTCCTGCTCACCCAGTGAGGAGCAGCTCACCAACTCCCAATATAGCCCATTCCTCTGTTTAATGGTTCTGACTGTGAGAACCTTCTCCTGCCCACTGAGTCAAAATGGGATGCCTAAAGCAAAGCCAGCCCAAACTCCCCCCTTCTGGTGGCAGAGCCAAGCATGCTGACTCTGCAATCTACTTAATTGGGAGAAGAATGGATTTCCCTATTATCGCAGCAGACTGTCAAAGCATGACCAGAAATTCAATACAAAAGCTTTCTTGGCACATGTCCATTCAAGCATCACTAAAGTGTACTGACCTACCCAGGTCATCTCTGAGCACCACTTTTCTCACTGTAAAATAGGAATAAAAATACCAATGCACAGGGTTGTTGGTAAGATCAAATGGTGAAAGGGCCCCAGCGAGGTGCCTAGGCAGCGCTGGACAGCCCCCGCGAGCAAGTACTATTCATGAAGACCTTCTGAGAACAAGACTGAGGCTGGGGGAGGCCTGCTGGGGTCTCTTAACATGAAAAATGGCAATAGGAAATTTGTTTTCATATAGTTCTGATTTGCTGCCCCACCCAGCCTCTCCTGCATGCCCACCACATTCAAGTGGGAGGACAGAGGAATGTGTGGCACATCTCAGACTGATGCATGCAGCAGGAATATGTGGGGCTGGTAAGGTAGGGGACGGGGGGTATCAAAAAAACTTCTGCCTAAAGTTTTGCTTTTTCCATTCCAAAAGTAGCTATTAGCACATACTATGTGGGACAGACTAAGCCCATGACCTTGCAGCCTCACAGCCAAGTGTTAATATTGAGGAATAAAACCCAGGGTCCAATCTCCGGAGGCTGTACCTCCCCTGTCCTGGTCTGGGGACCACAGAAAAACATTAAGCAATTCAACTTAACAAATTTCTGATGAATGCCCACTGGGCCCAAAGTCCAGTGTCAAACACAGAGAGGCCAGAAGAATGAGGTCAGCCCTGTTCTGCTCTGCAAGTGCTGGACTGGACAATGCAGAGTGAAAAATGCCCCACACCCAGTAGTGTCAGAAGGGAGGGACAGATTTTTCCTTCGTGGTCAGGGAGATCTCCCTGGGAGAATGTCTAAAAGGGAATGTCCAGAGGGACCAGGGCTTTTGAAAGCAGAAATAGGAAGAAACGCTGGAAGGTGGTCTGAGAAGAACATGCAGCATAAGGAAAGGGGAAGGGGAAAGGAGGGGGACATCACTGGTGACCCTGAGCTAGTCTAATTTTGCCATGTATGAGGTGTGTGGGGGCTGAAAAATACTGTGAAAAACATTAGCTCAAAACAGTCACTCTGCAGATGCCCTTGGGCCAAAAGGATGGCCCCAGCCCTGTGCAGAGCCCACCCAGGAAACACACTGCAGCAGGAAACAGGCGATGTGCCCTGGGGGACACCCACACCCAGGAAACACACTGCAGCAGGAAACAGGCGATGTGCCCTGGAGGACACCCACACCCAGGAAACACACTGCAGCAGGAAACAGGCGATGTGCCCTGGGGGACACCCACACCCAGGAAACACACTGCAGCAGGAAACAGGCAATGTGCCCTGGGGGACAAGAGCTCAAGCAACAAAATCAGACATCCTGAGTTCCAACCCATACTCTGCCACCCATGAGCTGTGGGACCTTGAGCAAGTTACTTAAGCTCTGGGCCTCAGCCTCCTTGGTCTATGCAACAAGCATTATCCATTGAGAGTAAATGACTGCACTTGTAAAGGGCCTGGCACAGTGCATGGTATACAGAAGGCACCTAACAATGCTTCTTGAGCCATAAGCAGAGTCTTTTTGACAAACACCAACCAGTCTAGATAAGATGTGTCCCTTCTGAGACTGTTATGTCCTCAAAGGTTACAAAGGTCAAGTTCCTCTTGACAAAGGACACTGTGGCTAGTAAAGAGGACAAAGGCTCAGGGAAAAGAAAGAAGAGATAACTGAGGTTCTGATCCACGGATTTCTGGGGAAGGTTAACCAACTAGAAAGTGTGACACCCTCACAGTGAACAATGAGGAAGGTAGGGAACCACATGCTTACTGCAAAGGTGGGGCCTTGATCTGGGCCAGTGGTTCTCAACCTTCCTAATGCCCGACCCTTTAATACAGGTCCTCATGTTGTGGTGACCCCCAATTTCATTGTTACAAATTGAACATAATTAAAGCATAGTGATTAATCACAAAAACAATATGTAATTATATATGTGTTTTCAGATGGTCTTAGGCGACGCCTGTGAAAGGGTCATTCGACCCCCAAAGGGGTCGCGACCCACAGGTTGAGAACTGCTGATCTGGGCGATTAATGAATGATCCAGCATTTGTAGGCCAACTGGTGAACCTCGAATTCCTACTCTGGAACTGGTCTCATGTGCCACTGAAACCTCAGGAGTGGGAAAGGTGACTACCAAGGGCCACTGGGCACCTGTCCTGCAGGGGCAGGCCAGGAACAAACACCTTCCCACTCCTGACATTGCCACTAACCGCCTAAGGGAAAGGATGCACACCTAGCAGAAAAATGACTCAACTATAACAAAGAAGATGAACGGTAACAAGTGTTAGTGAGGATGTGGAAACACTGGAAGCCTCATGCATTGCAGGTGGGAATGTAAAATAGGATAGCTGCTGTGGAAGAAAGCCTGGCGGTTCCTCAAATAAAAATCATTTCCACTCCTGGGTCTATACCCAAGAAGCACATGCTACTGCAGGGATGAACCTAAAACACATTATGTGCAATAAAAGCCAGTCACAGAAGGTCACAGAGTGTCTGATTTTGTCTATATGAAATGCCCACAATAGGCAAATCTATTCACACAGAAAGTAGATCAGTGGTTGCCATGGGCTGGAGAAAGGAAAGAATGAAAAGTGACTACTAATGAGTATGGGTTTCTTTTTCACAGTGATAAAAATGTCCTACAATTAGTGGTAATGGTTGCACAATTTTGTGAAGATATTAAAAAACACTGAATTATACACTTTAAACAGGTGAATTCCATGATATAAAATATCAATAAAAATGAACAAATCTTTTTAAAATCTGTCACTTTTTTAAAAAGTGACTTAAGATGGGAAATAGAACAGTGGCCAAGAGCAAGGATGGGTAAACTAAACTAGTCCCGGGGACAACTCTGGCCCATTGCCAGTTTTTCTAAATAAAGTTTTATTACAACACAGCTATGTCCATTCATTTACACACCATCTAAGGCTGCTTAGAGCAACAATGGCAGAGCTGAGTAACTGCAGTAGAGACTGTACAGACAGCAGAGCCTACAACGTTTACTCTCTGGCCTTTCACAGTTTGCTAACCCCCAGCCAAGACAGTGAACTCTGGGACCAGGTTGGAGCTCAGACTCTGGCTCTGCTACATACTAAGGACATGTCTGTGTGCATGCATGTGTGTGTTCACTCTGTGCCAGAGTCTCATCCCCTGCACATGAAATGAGCTGGAAAATATGAAGTGTTCAGAGGAGTGCCTGGCACCTCTGTGGCCTCAAATTTTGGTCATTTGTTCCCAAGAAGAGCAAATGCCCCCCCACGCCACCCCCCAGAGTCCTGCAGGTGAGCTCCTATCACTTCACTGCACAAACTCCTTCCTCAGCGCCCTCTGTTCTAAGGCCAAGTGCAAATCCCACACATGACACACAGGATCCTTTACATTCTGCAACCTACCCCTGTCTGAGCTTCAGTCGCTTTCAAAATAAAATGGCCTTCCCTTCCTAGTAAACCTCACATCCTCAAGGATCAGGCAACCATCATGTCTTCTAAGAAACTGTCCTAACCTCTGTCCTACACAATTCACCTCCAACCTTCCCAGGGTTTGGCTCCCCCAAACTCTGTGGTCCATTCACACTTTGCATCTAATTTGACTCTCAACAGTACCTACTGAGATGCATGTGGGCATTTATTTACACAGGGACCTTCCCCAAAGCCGGAGAATCTGGGAGCAGAGGCCAGGCCCTCCCTTTCCAGGCAGCACCCCCAGACCTGGCAGAGTGCTAGATATGTAGAAAGTGCTCAGACACTACTAGGCTTAATGAGTACTCATATGCACCATGCAGCACTAAACCCTTTACACACTTCTTACCAAGTCCTTCAATCCCCTATCTTACTTTCACAGGCCAGAAAACAGATAAGGTAGGCAACTTATTTGATGGATGAACACACAGAGGAAGGGAGGATTGGAAAGATGCCCCCAGAACAGTTCTACCCCTCCCAAGGGACATCTGGCACTGGCTAGAGATATGTTTGGTTGTCACAACTTGGAGAGTTCTGCTGGCATCTAGTGGGTGGAGGCCAGGGATGCTGCTAAACATCCTATGAAGCGTTAGACAGCCTTTTGCCATAAAGAATTATCTTCCCTTGAAAGGGAATGTCAATACTACCTACACTGAGAAACCTCCATCTAGAAACGTTTTTAAAAAGCGGGGAGGGGGGGGGAGAGGGGGGGGAGAGTGGTCAGGGAAGATTTCAAAGACAAGATGTGACTTGGTTTGAACTTGAAATTTTAGAAGATCCTTCATCTTAAAGGCATCTTGTACCTAACTTGCTTTCTTCAACAAGAATCTTAACCTACATATGAGATTCAACAGGGTGATCACTTCATGAGGTATATAAATGTCTATTCACTATGCTGTACACCTGAAACTATTTTTAAACTTTTAAAAATCATTTTTCAATTTCAATTACAGTTGACATATATTATTTTTTAGTTTCAGGTGTACACACCAGTGATTAGACATTATATAATTTACCAAGTGATCATCCCAATAAATCTCACACTCATCTGATACCATAGATATTAGAATATTATTGACCATATCCCCTATGCCCCTGGTCTGCAAACTGTGGCTCACGAGCCACATGCGGCTCTTTGGCCCCTTGAGTGTGGCTCTTCCACAAAATACCACGTGCGGGCACGCACGTACAGTGCGATTGAAACTTCGTGGCCCATGCGCAGAAGTCGGTTTTTGGCCTGGGCGAGTCTATTTTGAAGAAGTAATGTTGATATTTGGCTCTGTTGACTAATGAGTTTGCCGACCACTGCCCTATGCTGTAATTTACATCTCTGTGACTATTCTGTAACTACCAATATGTACTTCTTAAGCCCTTCATCTCTTTCACCCATCTACCAAGCCCCCCTCCAATCTGGCAGCCACTAAAACGTTCTCTGTATCTATGAGTCTGTTTCTGTTGTGCTTGTTCATTTATTCTTTTTAAGTTCAATTGTTGATAGATATGTAATTATTGCCATTTTATTGTTCATATTTTTTCTCTTGTTCCCCTTCCTCTCCCCCCCCCAACCCCCCTACTTCTCCTTCTTCTTCTTCTTGAAGACCCTTTAACATTTATTGTAATACTGGTTTGGTGGTGATGAACTCCTTTAGCTTTTTCTTGTCTATGAAGCTCTTTATCTGTCCTTCAATTCTAAATGATAGCTTTACTAGGTAGAATAACCTTGATTGCAGGTCCTTGCTTTTCATCACTTTAATATTTCTTGCCAATCCCTTCTGGCCTGCAAAGTTTCTGTTGAGAAATCAGCTGACACTCTTATGGGGGCTTCCTTGTAGGTAACTAACTGCTTTCTTTTCTCTTGATGCTTTTAAGATTCTTTGTCTTTATCCTTTTATATTTTAACTAGAGGCCCAGTGCACAAAAATTTGTGCACTCGGGAGGGTCCCTCAGTCCGGCTTGTGCCCTCTCCCAGTCTGGGACCCCTCGGGGAATGACCACCTGCTTGCTTAGGCCCGCTCCCTGGGGGATTGGGCCTAAGCTGGCAGCCCGGGAGCCCTCGGGGGATGTCCACTTTTCAGCGGGAAGCAGGCCTAAGCTGCAGTCAGACATCCTTAGCGTTGCTGAGGAGGCGGGAGAAGCTCCCACCACCACCACTGTACTGGCAGCCGTCAGCCTGGCTTGTGGCTAAGCAGAGCTCCCCCTGTGGGAGCACACTGATCACCAGGGGGCAGCTCCTGCATTGAGCGTCTGCCCCCTGGTGGTCAGTGTGTGTCATAGTGACCAGTGATTCCCAGTCGCTCTGCTGTTAGGATCAATTTGCATATTACCCTTTTATTATATAGGATAGAGGCCTGGTGCATGGGTGGGGGGCGGCTGGTTTGCCCTGAAGTGTGTCCCGGATCAGGGTGGGGTCCCCCTGGGGTGCCTGGCCAGCCTGGGTGAGGGGCTGAGGGCCGTTTTCAGGCTGGCTACACCCCCTTCAAAGAGGGGGGTCCTGCTGGGGTGCCTGGCCAGCCTGGGTGAGGGGCTGA
>NW_005372150.1:764343-766885 GCF_000412655.1 Myotis brandtii
GCAGGCTGGCCACAGCCCCTTCAGGGTGGGGGTCCCCCCTAGGGTGCCTGGCCAGCCCGGGTGAGGGGCTGATGGCTGTTTGCAGGCTAGCCACAACCCCTTCAGGGTAGGGGTCCCCACTGGGGCGCCTGGCCAGCCAGATGAGGGGCTGAGGGCCGTTTTCAGGCTGGCTACACCCCCTTCAGGGTGGAGGGTCCTGCTGGGGTCCCTGGCCAGTCTGGGTGAGGGGCTGATGGCTGTTTGCAGGCTGGGCACAGCCCCTTCAGGGTGGGGGTCCCCGCTGGGGTGCCTGGCCAGCCTGGGTGAGGGGCTGATGGCTGTTTGCAGGCTGGGCACAGCCCCTTCAGGGTGGGGGTCCCCGCTGGGGTGCCTGGCCAGCCTGGGTGAGGGGCTGATGGCTGTTTGCAGGCTGGGCACAGCCCCTTCAGGGTGGGGGTCCCCGCTGGGGTGCCTGGCCAGCCTGGGTGAGGGGCTGATGGCTGTTTGCAGGCTGGGCACAGCCCCTTCAGGGTGGGGGTCCCCGCTGGGGTGCCTGGCCAGCCTGGGTGAGTGGCTGATGGCTGTTTGCAGGCTGGCCACGGCCCCCAGCCACCCAAGCTCCCAGTGGAGGCTGGCTAGAAGCAGGTATCTGGGATTTATTTAGCTTCTATAATTGAAACTTTGTTGCCTTTTGTGGAGGCCACAGCTGGCCAGGGCAGGCGGGAAGCTTGGCTTCCACCATTGCCGGGGCAACCAAGCCTCCTGCTTGCTCCAGCTCCGTGGCTGCCGGCCGCCATCTTGGTTGGGTTAATTTGCATACAGTCGCGCTGATTGGCTGGCGGGCATGGCTTGGTGTAGCAGAGGTACGGTCAATTAGCATATTTTTCTTTTATTAGTGTAGATTATGATGTGTCCTGGTGTGGGCTTCTTTAAGTTCATCCTGTTTGGGACCCTCTGTGCTTCCAGGGCATGTGTGTCTCTTTCCTTCACCAAGTTAGGGAAGTTTTCTGTCATTATTTTTTCAAATAGGTTTTCAATTTTTGCTCTCTCTCTCTTCTTCCAGTACCCCCACTATACAAATGCTGGTGTGCTTGAAGTTGTCTGAGAGGCTCCTTACACTGTCCTCATTTTTTTTATTCATTTTTCTTTTTGCTGTTCTGACTGGGTGTTTTTTGCTTCTTTATATTCCAAATCTCTGATTTGATTCTTGACTTCATCTACTCTACAGTTGACTCTGTAATTATTCATTTTAGTGAATGTATCCTTCATTCTAACTGGTTCTTTTTATGATTTCCATGTCCTTTTTTCTATGCTGTTGAAGTTCTCACTAAGTTCACTGAGCCTCCTTATAACTGGTGTTTTCAACTCTACATCTAGCAGATTGCTTGTCTCCATTTTGTTTAGTTCTTTTTCTGGAGTTGTGCTCTGTTCTTTCATTTGGGCCACATTTCTTTGTCTCCTAATTTTGGCAGCCTCCCTGTGCTTGTTTCTATGTATTAGGTAGAGCTGCTACATCTCCCAGACTTGGTAGAGTGTCCTAATGTAGTAGGTGTTCTGTAGGGTCCCATGGCACAGCCTCCCTGACCACCAAAATCTGGGAACTCAAGGTACATGCTGGTGTGGGCTTTGTACACCCTCCTCTTGTAGTTGAGCCTCAACTGCTGTTGGCATGTCAATGGGAGGGATTTACCCCCTCAGGCCAATCAGCTGCAAGGACTGGCTGTGACCACCAACCTCCAACCACCCTGGAGGATCAGCTATGCAGGGGCCCATCCCACAGAGCAGGACTTACTTCAGCAGGGTTCTGGTACCTGCTGAGTCCACCCCTTAAGTGTGTTGCTTCTCAAGGTGGTTGGGTGGCAGTGCTTTGATCTGATCTGAAGCTGTCCACTGGGTGCACTGGCTCTGGGGCCTCCTGGGAGGTGCAGGCCAAGATCAGGCATTACCTGTGTTCTGCCCGGGGCCACCCAGCATGAGCTACAAAGTGATCTACAGATGGCTGCTACTTGTGCTGGGCTTGGAGGTGCCCAGGAGAGGCCAAGCTGTGAAGCAAGGCAAGCTGCTGCTAGTGCCGGGCTTGGAGCCACTTAGAGAGGGATACAGGCTCGCTGTGAGCAGATGCTACTTGCTTGAGAAATTTTAGAAAAATCTGAAGCATGAGCCAAAACAGGCCATTAGTATGGAAAGGCGACTGGAAACAGCTTGGGTGGGCCTGAAAGCTGGGTGTGGTGGGGTGGGGTCTCGGGAAATCACTAGGATGGAGGAAAGAGTGGCTCTGGCCTGTTGGCTCTGTGGGGGGAAGGCTCATCAAAGGAACAATGTCCTCTGCCAGCACTTCTGTCTGGAGAAAGTTGCCTACTCCAGTTCTCATCCTAATGCTAGACAATTCAGTTCCTCCCCGTTTGCCTCTGGTGCCTTTCAAATTGCTGCCCGAGTGCTGGAGCTCAGAGGTAGTGAATCTGACTAAGTCCATGTACAGGCCCTTTATTTTATTTACTAGAGGCCCGGTGCACAAAAATTTGTGCACTCGGGGGGCGGGGGGGGGGGGGGCCCCCCGACCGGG
>NW_005372150.1:768464-769014 GCF_000412655.1 Myotis brandtii
GCAGCAAGCAAGCCTTGTGCTCGCTTCAGTGCCTGGCTGCCGGCCGCCATCTTGGCTGACAGTTAATTTGCATATACTCACTGATTAGCCAATGAAAAGGGTAGCGGTCGTACGCTAATTACCATGTTTCTCTTTTATTAGTGTAGATTTATTTTCATTTTCATCCCAGGGCATGTTTATTGATCTTAGAGAGAGGAGAAGGAGAGGACAGAGAGAAACATCAATGTGAGAGAGAAACATCAATCGGTTACCTTCCTGTATACCCCCTGACTGGGGCTCAAACCTGCAACCTAGGTATATGCCCTGACTGGGAATAGAACCTGCAACCTTTCAGTGTACAGGACAATACTCCAACCAACTGAGCCACACTAGCCAGGGCTGTGCAGAACATGACAAGCATGTCAAACTTATGGCCCGCCACGAGTTTGACATGCTTGCAAGGAACCTCCTGGGATTCCAGCAGCCTCCGTCTCCCTCAGCTTCAGTCCTTGCTGGTTTTTATAGCCAGAAGTGATGGAGACTTCTCTTCCAGCACTGGAACCGGGGGGGG
>NW_005372150.1:769028-784945 GCF_000412655.1 Myotis brandtii
TGGGGGGGGAGGCTGGTATGGGGCTGGACCCCTCACTCTTCAGTGGGGACCTCTGCAGCTGAGATATCCCTCTGGACTTTTGTCCACCACATGTGGGTGTGGGACCAGCCCATTCCACATCTCTGCCCCGACCAGCTTCGATGGGGCTTCTTCTCTAATTCCCTAGTGGTAGGATTTCCATTCAGCTTGATTTCAGGTGGTGATGACTATTCTGTAGTTTAGATGTAATTTTGAGAGGAGGCAAATATCCCATTTACCTACACTGTCATCTTGATCAGAAGTCAAATTTCATTTTTCAATTACAGTTTACATTCAATATTATTCTGTATTAGTTTCAGGTGTACAGGATAGTGGTTACACTTGACAAAGTGATCCCCCTGATATTTCAAGTACCCTCCAGGCACCATACACAGTTATTAGAATATTATTGACTGTATTCCCTGTGCTGTACTTTACATCCTCATGACTATTTTGTAACTGTGTACTTATTAATCCCTTCCTTTTTTAGCTCTGATGCTCTGAGTGGCTTCGAGTCCATATATTCTTCTAAATTCTTCCCATTCGACTAAGCCAAGCACAGGGCTAATTCTTCCTCAAACCCTGCCCACTGTACTAACTGTTGGGAACTTAGTCCAAGTTCCTCCTTTATCCTCTGCTCACTAGTTACACTGGTCAATTTGTGGGGCAGATGGAGAAGCCATGAGAGATTGTGGGTATATAAGAATACGTCTTTATTGCAGAAACCAGTGGCCATACAGCCATTAGACATGACAATTCTTCACGGCAAAGTCCATACAGGCAGGTAGCTGGACACCGGCTGGTAAATACATATCTTTCCCATAAAGTAGCATCAGTCTCTGTACCCACAGTTATTATCTGAGCAGCCGCATGCTGCCTCTAAACTTACCGCTTTGCATCATAGCGATATCTCAACTCTCTGGCTCAGCAGCTTCTCCTGTCTCTCCTGCCCAGCACACTGGCTGGTCTCTGTAGCCTCACATAGTAACTACTTCTAAGCTTCACTTTCCCAGCACACTGGATGATTAACATAGTGGCTATATCTGAGCTCTCTGTGAGCTCTTAGCCTTACATCGTAGCAGTATCAGCTCTCAGCTCCATCTGAGCCCTCTAGCCTCTCCAGCACACATAGAAGCTACATTCTCTGTGCCTACCGCCTCTGCTTCTCCACACACTCCTCTCCCAGCTGCTCTCTCTCTCTAGCAGACTCCTGGTCAGTAACCTGTATATTACTCCAGAGACAAAGAAGGCTAGTTGCCAACAGCGACATCAATCATTTGGGTTACAGAAGGGCCTTGCAGCTATTCATGGTATCTTGGCCTTGGGCACCCTAATTAGTCTCATGCTCAGAGCGGCCTTGGCCATTCTGATGTATTGACAACAAGGCCTATCAACTGTAATTGAGAAAATTAAAGTATGTCAACTGTAATTGATAAATAATTTTATAAATAAATTAAATTTAATTTAAAAGGAAAAGAAAAATAATCTAACCTACAAAATTTCCCTTTGTTCCTTTACCACAAGGTCAGGCTACAGTGAAGATAGTCTGACGACTGCCAGAATAGATCTAAGAACAATTCAGTATTCGATTCTGATAAAATGAAGAAAGATACTACATGGGGACAGCAGTATACATGTGTGCCAGAGTCTGTCTGTTTCTCTCTCTCTCTCTCTCTCTCTCTCTCTCTCTCTCTCTCTCACACACACACAGACGCAAACACACACACAATCTGCCATCTGGACCAGGAAGTCATACCAGCACTCAAAAGCCAAGCAAGGAGAATGCCTCCCACTGTTTATAACCTAGTAACCCAGGAGCCTATCCCAGCTTCTCATCACTCAGATGTCACTTTTCAAAGAGGTGCCTTTACCAAACACAATCCCTATGCACATGCCTGGAGTCAGCCTCCAGGGGCTACAAACGCTCTCACCTCACCAGCCCTACTACAGAGACCAGTAAACAAGAGTGGCCATGGCATCCCTGACACCAAGGGCCTGGGGTTTACCTCCCAGGTGGTCCAGAGCTCTTCAAGCCCCCTCCCCATCCCCATCACCAACCTCACTTTCCTGGCTGGAGCAGCCTTCTGTGTGGAATGGTAGGGCTGGACACAGGGAAGAGAGAAACAGAGACTGCCAGGAGGATGTCCTCACCTTCAGAGTCCAGAGCCTGGATCTTCAGCTCTAGGGGCGAGTCCTCCAGGTAGAGTTCGCGGGTCGTGGAGACGATCTGAATGCCATGGATGAGGTCAACGATGGCATCACAGCGCAGGACCTGGCCCGTGGCTAAAGGGACAGGACCCAGGGGTCAGACGGAGTGCCAGGGCATGACTGCCACCCACCTCCAGGGCTTTGCAGTTCAGGTGGTTTTACACTTTGGCAAATACTAGAGCAGCCAACAAAACAAGCACCACAAAACAGGGCTGGAAGAACCAAATTAAGCCTCAGAAGGCAAGCAGCTGACCAGCACACAGTAAAACTGGGAATCTATCATTAGCTGGAAATGGCTAACAGAACCCAAAATAATAATTCTCTGAATAAGAATTTTTACTTTTCTATGTAACACTGAAATAAACATCTAAAAACAACATACATGTCCAATGTAAGGAATGATTACAGGACAACTTCCTGTTAAGAATATAACTTAGCCATTAAAAAGAATTCTATAATGAGATGAAAAACTGTTCATATCATGTTAGGTGGAAGAAAAGCAAGACAGAAAATTATATTATTTTTTAAGCATTTTACAACCATAATATGGTAAATTAAATATGGGGAAGTGAAAGGATTACAACAACTTTCTTCATTTTGATTCAATACTCATTACAAGTTATTTGCGTAATAAATACTAATTTAGAAATGAAAGCCAGCCTCCATGTCAGAGAAAACTGTACAAAGTGCTGGCAGGAGGGACCAGGGTAATTATGTTGCTTGCTCAGTGTCCCTATCCTGCCTGGGTGTCCTCTGACCCAACAGGAGAAATAGAAAGCACTGCCATGGATTCTGGTGGCATCTATGGCTGGGCTCTCAGTGGGATGTTTGCCACATGGTTTCCCCCAGGGACCACACAGGACACTCAAAGCCCTTACTGATGTCCTCTGCAAAGATGATGCTGGTCAGGCGGGCAGGCTGGGACAGACGGGCTTGCACCACCGCCTTCTGGGAGCACTGTTGCTCGTCCGGGCCCAGCGGCTCGATGCTGGCTACCTCTGGCCGGGTCGATGACCTGTGGTAAGAAGACAAGAATTTGCTCTCTGAAGCCATCCCACAAGGCACAGCTGGGAGCAGAAGCCAAAGACGGCTCCCCATCTGAGGCTCTGTCACAGACTCAAACACAGAATAAAGGTGGTAGTCTCCACAAACTTCAAATCCAGAGGAGAAACAGGGCCCAGCCAAGACCCCTCTGATAGGAGGGGGGCAATTTGTGGATGTGGAACCTCTGCACACACACCCCTGCTAAAATAACCCAGCAGGAGACCAAAGACTTGGAAGCCACCTCAATATTCACTAGATAGGCACCTTACGAGATTATTCTATGGGCTTGAAAATAATTCTACACCAGGAGGAAAACTGCCTATGGTCTCCGGTGAAGAAAAGACACGGTGTACCTCTCATGACTCTACGCCAGGCCTGGCACACAGCAGGCTCCAACATTAGCTTCCATCCCCAAATAAATTCTACCAAAGCTGAAGATGACCACAATGACTTCAAGCCCCCATGTGATGGAGCCAACATCATGTCGATGTGGTTAAGAAAGGCAGATCAACACACAAACAAATGCATCAGCCAAATCTGTGAGGTGGTTTCCCATGGAGAGACAGGCCTCCAGAATAAAAGGATGAAGGGACAGCATGACTCTGGGAGGTATCCAGGATCAGTGCCATGTTTTCTCACCTACAACATGTGACACAACAGTTCCCAGTTGCGGTGAGATGGGAGGGAGGGGTGCAAGCAGAGTGGACACACCACAAAGATCACAGAATGAGCGCTACCCTTATAGCTGTCTGCAGACAGAGCTCAGGGAAGCCGCTCTGAAGTGGCCATTCAGTGACACCATGCAAACACAGGTGTATCAGGCTGGGGACTGGTGAGCCAAGACCCTGGGGTTGAAAGCAGCTAGGTGTGCTCAAAGAATGAAAGGGCTCCAGAAAATAAGAGGTGCTAAGCTCAAGGAGAATGGCAGGGGCTGAGGTCAGGGATTGAAGTCAAGGGGATAGCGGGTTTTGAGTTCAAGGAGATGCCAGGGTCTTAGTCAAGTTGATGGCAGGGGGTTAGGTCAAAGACACCAGAGGAGCTGAAGTCAAGAAGACAGGAGGTGATGAGGCCAGGAGGCATTGAGGGCCACAGTAAGGAGCTTCCGTTTATTCAAAGGGCAATGACAAGCACTGGGGATCTTAAGCCAGTAAGCCAGTGGTTCTCAACCTTCTGGCCCTTTAAATACAGTTCCTCATGTTGTGACCTAACCACAAAATTATTTTCGTTGCTACTTCATAACTGTAATGTTGCTACTGTTATGAATTGTAATGTAAATATCTGATATGCAGGATGGTCTTAGGCGACCCCTGTGAAAGGGTCGTTCGACCGCCACAGGGGTCACGACCCACAGGTTGAGAACCGCTGCTAAGCATTCCAATCTGATGTACATTTATAGATCAGAGAATAAGGTGCTGCCCTCAGTGAGCTGCTAGTGTGACTGAGGAACCAGGAAAGGGGAACCTACTGTGCAGAGAATTCGATGCTCCTTCCTAGGGCTACACTCAGCACAGCACCCAGCAGAGCAGGCATATTGTGTCTCTACTTCCTTCCCGGCCTCGGCTTAAACTCACTGATACATCAACGTCCTAGAATATTCAGAAGGAAACTTGTAAAAACTGCCTGGTGTTTAAAAGCAGTGATGTTAAACACACCCAAACAGACCTCTCCCTGCTCTCCAGTTTGATGCCAAGTGGCTCTCCCAGAGCCAAGTCGGCACAGCAGTGACTGCAAACACACCTAAGGGTGCTTTGATTGCACAGACATCACAGGCACGCGAGCTGCTGGCAAGGTGCCTGAAAGTACTCTGCAATAAACCTCACCCACAGTTAAGGAAAGAAGTCTAAGCCCCTGAGAAAATGCATCACTGAGAGACTTCTGAGAAAAGACAGTTTCAGAGACTGAGGGCAGACAACAAAATGGACAAGAATATACAAGAGGTGCCCAGACGGGTGTAGCTCAGCGGTAGAGCGTCGACCTAGGAACCAAGAGGTCACCGGTTCGATTCCGGTCAGGGCAATGCCCAAGTTGCAGGCTTGATCCCCAGTGGAGGGCATGCAGGAGGCGGCCGATCAATGATTCTCTCTCATCATTGATGTTTCTCCCCCCCCCCCCTCTCTCCCTTCCTCTCTGAAATCAATACAAATATATTAAAAAAAAAAAAAAAATATACAAGAGGTGAGAGAAGGTAGCTGTGGCAAAATGCTCACACCCATGCTGGAAAAACACCCCATTTAACTGGCCATAGCTTTGGAACTCTTAAGAGCATTTTCAAAGGACATTGAACCTTCCAAACATGTGTGCACACACATGCATGTATGCACACACCACGCTTACTGTGGAAACAAGACCAACTTAGAAAGCTCACACAGATCAGAGGAGACAGAGGAGACGAAATGGGCAAATAAATGCAATGCTGATGCTGGACTGGATCTAGGAACAGAAAAATAACTTTAGTGGAGAAAATGGTTATATCAAACAGCCTAGAGTTTAGTGAACTGTCATGTACTAATGTCAGTTTCTTGATTTTGACAAGTGTTCCTGGTTATGGAAGATGTTAACATTAGGGGAAGCTAGGTAAAGGGTTTACAGGAACTTGGTATTATCCTTGTAACTTTCCTGTAAATCTAAAATTAATCCAAATTTTTAAATTGTGTAAAAGACTGGAGAGAGAAGGATGAATAGGCAGAACATAGAGGATTTTTTAGGGAAATGAAACTACTCTGTATGAGACTATAATAATACAAGGCAATACACATTTGTCCAAACCTATAGAATGCACAACACCAAGTACAAACTATAATATAAACTATGGACTATGGACAATAATGTGGCAGTGTAGGCTCAACATTTGTAATAAATGCACCACTCTAGTGTGGGATATTGATAATGGGGGATACTGAGGGGAGGGGTGCTATATAGAAAATCCATAATTTGCCTCAATATTTTTATGAACCCGCAACAGTTCTGAAAAGTAAAGTCTATTAGGAAAAAATAAAGACAATTCATCATTTCCTGCTTTTACCCTGAGAAACAGCATGGTTTGTCTTGTTTAACGGCAGCTGGGAGCTAGAGATCTGGACTCCCAGTCTAGGATATAAATGCCACTCCCTCTCCAAGCCTTAATCTCAAGAACTAGGAACAACACCTCTTTTCTCATTCCCTCACAGCAGTGAGTTAATCTCAGAGTCCCAACAAATAAATCACTGCTGATAAGAACAGAGCTATCTAGTTCCAGTTGAAGAGGCATGAAGCCCTTCGTCCCGCATCCCTACCCCTTCTCGGTCTGCACCTGCCATGCCAGGCAGCCTTCTGAGCCTGGCTGGGAACACTGCACCTTTCATTGTGTGCCTACTGTTTGTAGGGCTTTATTAAGTACAAGCAGCCCTGTCCAGTAGAAATATGAGGTGAATCACATTTAAAATGTTCTAATTGACTTATGAAAAATGTAACAGTTAAAAATAATTTAATAGACTATTTTTAGAGCAGTTTTAGATTCATAGCAACATTAAGTGCTAAGTACAGAGATTTCCCCTATGCGCCCTGCCTACCATGTGCACGCCTCCCCCTCCCCCACCCCCACTCCCTCACTATCAATGTCCCCGATGAGGCGGAGATGAGAGAGAGAGAGAGAGAGAGAGAGAGAGAGAAACATCCATCAGTTACCTCCCATATATGCCCTGACCTGGGATTGAACCCACAACCTCAGCTCCAAAAACTGAGCCACACAGGCAGGGCAACTGATAAAATTAATTTTAATAATTTATATTACTTAATCCAACATATCACAAATATTACGTGGCCCCAGCAGCATGTCAAGGACTCCCAAGAGTGGCAAGTGACTATGGGGCTGGACAGTCAGCTCTGAGGGCAGGCCTTTGGGTGGAGAGCCAATCAGATATAGTACTCTTAATTCACCACTCCCGTGGGCATCTTCTGATCTCTGCCAAGGGCTGGTTGGGGGTAGCAGGTGCTGAACCCTCCTACAACCTCTTAAGAAAGGCTCTTTGCACTTAGGGCTGACACAGGGCAGTAAGTGTAGCCCAGAGATAAGACAAAGCAGCATGCCTTACTTCGAGCTGCCTGGGGAAGAAGGCACCCACCCCATCCTCAGGCCTGCAGTGGTGGGCTGTCCCAGCCTGAAGACAGCCAGACCCATGCAGGGAAAGAGCCCACACACAGGCCTAGAGCAGTCTGGAATCCCTGCACCCACTCAACCTGGGCTGAGCTCAGTGCAATGGGAGCCAGACTGGTCCTCACGAGGCCTCTGGGAGGGCTGGAAACACTTCATAATGAATGATAAAGTGCTGAGAAAAGTCAGTAGCAGACGTGGCAAACTACCAGGGGGTGGACAACCACATCCTCCACCACCACTTTCACTTGGGAATTTTCTCTGGGCTCCAGAATGCTCCATCTGAAGCCAGAGGGGCTCATCCCAACCATCCACAGAGGGTTTAGGGCAACCTAGGGCGGTGTTTCTGTTAACAGCAAAAGGTTATTTTTAGTTATCTGGCTCCTTCTAGGACATTCTGAAGCCATTTGTTTTGGCTGTACTTTAAAGAGGTACAAAGACCACAGACTCCAGCAATGACGTGTCATCGGGCCTCGCTGTCCCCCTCACGGTGAGGTTCCAGTGGATCCACACTGTAACCTGCCCCCACTGAAGTCACATCTCCTACTCCAACAGCCCAATTCACTTGGATGCAGCAGCATGTTCTGTTAAAGAAGCAGGTCCTGGCTCATAAGGCTTTTCTACTGAGAGCAGACTCCAGTTTAAATTATCCGCCAAAGGTGTGTGCTGCTCCAGCTCGCACATATTTGGCTCATCCATGCATCTCAGCTGCTGGTGGGCATGTCTATCCCACTATCCCCCACTCAACAACACTCCCCAAGGCCTACATGGACGTGTTAAGGTCTTTCTCTGGGCCCCTGGTGTCTGGATGAGATCAACATGTAACCAGTGGAATGAATAAAGCAGGCTGCCCTCCCTAATGTGGTGGGCGTCACCCAGTGAGTTGAAGGCCTGTGGCTAAGTGGTGAGCAGCACTCTGTGATGGGACATGGTCTTGCTCAGCTCTCTGCCTACTGATATCTGCTGGAAGGTGAACTTCTGAGACAGCAGGGTGCTGCCATTCACTAGCTGTGTGACCTTGAGCAAATGACTTAACCTCTTTAGACCTCCATTTACTCTTCTATACAATGGGAATAAAAACAGTACCTGGTGCAAAGGGATAGAGTGGTTTAGTACAATAACAAAGCTCTTATCACAGGGCCTTGCACACAGTAAGCTCTCAAGTTCAGAAAACAGGAGGCTCCCAAATAAGGGGCTTGTGGCCCTTCAGTATTTGGCATGATTCTGAGCACAAGAACTCTGCTCTTTAAAGAAATGAAGAAAATGCGGGGCCTTCCATATTGTGATCATTTATGCTTGACCCTGTCCATCCTCTTCTCTTAATGAAGCCTGACCCTGATCCCTGTTGTCAGGGCCCCAAGAGCGGCCTCCTCAATGCCCCCACCCTACCATCCTTAGAGCCACAAGCAAAAATTCAGGCCCAAGAGAGGGTCCCTGGTTCAAGGTCACATTCTTGGAAAGAGCCTGAACTTCCAACTTCAAGTCTAATCTCTGCTGAGAAGTCTCTCCCTCCCTCTCAGCTTTCACACCTCCACGCTCCATTCCTTTGCTTATACTGTTCCCTCCATTTCACATGCCCTTCTCACCCACTCTCATGTTGCCCAACTCTCATGGCTCATGGCAAATGGCAACTCTTCCATGGACCCATCTCTGATCCTCCTCACCTACCCTCCTCTCAGTTTCCACACCACTGGTCTCCTTGGGGCCCCTAATTCATTCATTCATTCATTCATTGAATCCATATTTATTGGGTTATGTGCAATGTCCCAGGCACTGTTCTAAGCTGGGAATACAACAAAGTACTAATTATACATTAATCCTCACCTTCACAGAGCTTACATTTCAGTGGGAAGAGAACAAGAATAACCAAAATGAGTGAATATGGGGTCTTAGAAAATAGGGCTATGGAAAGCATTAAAGCAGGATAGGGAAAGGCTGTAATTTTCAGTAGAATGGTGAGAGCAAGCCTCACGGAGAGGGTGACATGGGAGCAGAGACCCACATGTCTGTAAATGAGCAGCAGGCGTGGGCTCTTGGGCATCCGGAAGAAGAGTGTCTGGGGGAAATGGATCAGCGAGTTCAAAGGCCCCAATACAATGGCTTGGCAATAATGCTTTTCCCTGTCCAACTTCCCTCAGACACTGCAGACAAGGACAGGGCCTGTGGCTTGTTCACTTCTTGCCCTACTGCAGTAGCATATGATTTTGGCACATGTTTTTGTAGATGCCCTTTATCAGATTGTGAATTGATTCTCTTCTATTCCTACTTTGCTGTAAATTTTTCTCATGAATGGTGTTGACTACTCTGCACCTATGGGGATTTTGTGGCTTTTCCTCTTCATTCTGTTGATATGGTGAATTATACTGATTCCTTTGTTAATGCTAAACCAAACCTGCATTCCTGGGATTTACCCCAGTTGGTCATGATACATTATCCTTTTTTATATTTTCCTGGAATTGATTTGCTAGTATTTTGTTAAGGAATTTTGTGCTTTTGGTCTATGCATTTCTTTTACTGGTAATGTTTTTGTCTGGTTTGCAATCAGTGTAATGTTGGCCTTACAAAAATGATCTAGGAAATGATCGTTCCTTCTCTCCTTCCTAAAAGAGTTTATAAAGGACTTGTACTATTTCTTCATAAATGTTGAAAGAATTTACGGTAAGGCCATCTGAAATTAGAGTTCTCTTTATGGGAAGGTTTGTAATTATAAACTTAATTTTACCAAATGTCCTAAATGGAAAAAAAGGCACCAAATATCCTAAATGGAAAAAAAAAAAAAGGCCTTTCCAAGTGTTTTCAGAACCATCCCCAAAGTCCTACACAGGAGGTGGGCCCAGCACACCCACCTTACAGCTGGGAGACTGAGGCTCAGTGCCGGCCACACAGCCATGTCGCCTTCTTTCCTCTCGTCATTCTCACTCACATCCCACCATGACCTCCTCCCAGACCACAGCAGCTCTCTTCAAGCACCCCGCCCAGGGTATATCTGCCCTCTCACACACACACAAACATCTAAACAGCTCAACGAGCAGGTGAGTGAGGCCAATGCACACACATGGGTGTCATTCCTGTAGGGGACCTGTGCTTGGTTTGGGTGGCCCAGTCTCCACCCACCTCTTTCAGTAACAGTGTCCAGATTTTCTGGGGGGGAGCCATTTCTTCTCCACTCTCAGACCATGAGCCCCAGAGTACTCACACTGCTCTGGACACTAGGAAGCAGGTGCCTGGGGCCTGGTGAATCAGCTGTGTGTTCCCCTGGTTTGCCAGGGTTCAGATCCAAGCATGTGCCCCACTAGACTTGACTCTGGGGGCTGCAGGGCTGGAACTGTTTTCTTCTACCCCAGGAGAGCACCTAGCTGAAGTAAAGACCTGAGGACTGAGAGACCAAGTACTGCTGAAAAGCTCCTGCAACACAGATGCCCAAAACAAATCCTTCCTGCCTCCAGGTTTATGAGCCAGAACAACATGCCATTGTTTTATTTAAGCTACTGTGGTTTGAGTTTCCTGTTACATACGGTCAGAAGAATCTAGACAAATGAAATCCCCCTGGCTGAATTCTGTTAAGGTTCGTTGCCTTATTTCATTCAAACTACTGGTACTATATTTTTTTAAAGAAAAAACCTTTCATTTATTATGTGCTTTTTATGTGTCAGTCACAGAATGAAACACATCAAATATTTCATTTTAATTCTATTAAAACCCCATTTGGTACACAAGGAAACCTCTGCATGATAAGTAATCTCCCCATATTCATACTCCTAGAAAAATGCCTCAGTCCAGCCTGGCTCTAGGCCCCTGGTCTGGACACTGTCCCACTCCCTTGTGCTGAAGGCACAAAGATAGTTCAAAATAAGGACAAAGGCCTCCCACCCCTGTCCACAGGGAGGGGCCGGCTTCCAAACCTGGGCAGAAAATGGCCTTAACCTCTTCCTCAAACACCCCACACCCCACACCCCACATGTATCCTTGACACTGCTTTTCAAGTGGCACTAACTGTTCTAAAACTGTCTTGAAGGAACTAGGTAAACCAACTGTTAGCTGAGAAGTGCTGGCTCATTTCCTCTTGCCTCCCAGGTCTGAACTGGCTCTAGAGCGAGTGACCTGGTTTTGAAAGTGGCTCTGCCACTAACTGTCTGTGAGGCTCCTGGTCTCTGGCTCCCCATTTGTGCAGTGGAAGTCATTCCTACAAGGGTTAAATTTTGTTTTTAGGATTAAATGGGGAATAACATGCAAAGGGATTAGCAGAAAAAAAACTGGTTCTGCTGTTTTTGTTCCCTCTGCCACACCCCTCCCACAATATTCCAAGCCCCTGCCTCTGGACATGTGCCTCTGGCCACCGGGCAGCTGCCCTCTGCCAGCCTTTCCCCACCTTTGGGCCTCTTGCTGTATGCTGCCTCCTGGATCCAGTCACATCCAGGTAACCCTTATATCTTCTCCTTATTTTTTCCTTTGAATTGATTCTTCCTTATAGAAACAGTACTTTAAAGGAAACCTATATCAATTCTGTAGATAGAAAGCCGCTATCATTTGCCATACATCTGCAGTAACCATAAAAACAAAGATGAGTCAAAACAATGTTACTAGATTCTGGGAAGGCGGAGCTGGGTGGGGAGGCACTGCTGCCTGCAAAGGTTCTGAGCCATCGTCCTGCTCCCTCTGAAGACAGACAAATATTAAAAGGTGTTAAGGAAGGTAGAATGGTGGTTGCAGGGGCTGGAAGGAAGGGGATGAGGAGTTGATGGCTGATGAGTATCGAGTTTCACCTGGCACTAATGAAAGGGTCCTGGAGATGGATGGCGGTGACGGCTACACAACAGTATGAATGTACTTAATGCCACTGAACCGTCAGTTAAAAATGCTTAAGAAGGTACATTTTATGGTATGTATATTTTGCTGCAATTTTTCAAAGAAAAAAATATAAACAACATATTGGAACCAGAAATAAACGTTTATTTTGAGGAACTCTAAAGGACTGACACTGAATTCTGAAAGGGTAAAGCTTTCCCAATCTTAACGTCACATAAGGCCCTCGGACACACAGAATGTGTCTGGCGCTCTGGGAGGCACAGGAGCTGAGCAGAGGATGCGGAGCCCCGGACAGGGAGGTTCAGGCCAGAAAACCACAGGGAGAAGAAAAAGTGAGAGCTGTGCCAAGGGGGAGGGGGTGGCAGTGGAAGTGACAGACCACCCTCTATCCACCTGCAGGTCCAGCCCCTCCTGGGCAGAGTTAGGGCCTGCAGGCCGGAAGATGAGCAGAATGGGGAACCCAGAAATGAAGCAGGAAGTAAACAACCCAGGCACCAGGTCAACTGAAAGGAGCACACACTTCCAGGCACCTCCCTCTCTGGGTCTCATGAAGGGAGTTTAGCAAGGCCCCACCAGTCCTGCAGGAACTAACGCTGCAGGCAGCCCCCAGGCCAGATGCAGAGGGGAGAGCAAGGCCCAGAGAACCAGTCCCAGGCTAATGCCACCCAACTCCTGACCCTGACCACCCACTTCCTGTCTCCTAACCATAGGCCACAAGGTCCCACAGGCCCAGCCCCTGCCAACCTCTCTAACCTCATCTCCTAACACCACTTCCCTCACCAAACCTGCTTGTTTGTGCTCTTACAACAAGCTCAGTCCCCCGCAGGGCCCCGGCACTTGCTGCTCCCTCCGGTTGGTCCCACTCAGGTTCCAGTTCAGCTCCAGAGGCTTCTCCTGGCTGCCCTCTACAGAATCACACAGCACACTGCTCATGTCCTCAAAGACTCACCACTAGGAATGTGGCCTGTACTTTCCTTAGTTTATGCTCCAGGAAAACAGGTTCTCCTCTGCTTGTCCATTGTCACCCCTGGGACCTGGAGTGGCACCTGGCTCATACAGTCACAAATATTCATGACCTACCTGTTAAGTGAATCCCCAGCCCTCACCTGTGAAATATGGTTGTCATCAATGCTGTCCCTAGGGCACTCAGGCAGGACAGCTCTTCACAGTGAGCACTGTCCTGGGACCTGCAGGCACGTGGCATCTCTGCCAGAAATAACACCAAATACGACCCCCAGTGAGAACACACAAACACAGTCTACCATTCCAAGACCCCTGCAAAAGCAAGGAGGAGAGAGACTGGTCTGAGTGTGTAAGGATGAACAGTGCCCACAAATGGGGTGTCAAGGGAAAAATACTCCAGACCAGGGGAACAGAAGCACAGTTACAGGCCACAGAAGGCCCAATGAATAGGTGCAGAAGTTACAAACTGGTCAGCCTCCAGATGAATGAAGCCCACTTTTTTGTAAGCTTCCACATTGTAAATGTTTTATTTTAATGTCAGAGCCTGATTAGCCAGTTCCCGTCAGGCCTACTGCCTCACCTGTCCAGCTTCCAACATGTGAACTGCTCTGTTCTGCAGGCTGAGTCTGTGAACCCAGCAGAAGGTGCTGGAACTGGATGAGGTTCCAACTTGGCTCAGCAGGTAGCAGGGTTTTGGAAGGAGCCAGAGGAAACCTTCAGCTCACCCTCTCTCCCCGAACTTCAGCCTGCGAAGTGCTGCAATGTGACTTGCTGCTGGTTCCTCCTGCTGGGGCCAGGCAGAGGGACCCTGGGAAGTACATATCTCAGGGAGGTGCTGGACTCTCAGATGCGGGTCAGCAAGAACAATGGGACTGTGGGTCTTTCATGTCCACTGATTCTCAATGGGTCACCTGAGCTGCCTGGGACACAGCATACTCCAAGGACAAACTCCACTGTACAGGGCCCATGTAGCAGAAAGGGGTCCCACTTGCCTCCCCAATAATCCTTACACTTGTGGCTGAGAAGTGCCGGGCTGTGGTGAGAGGGTGCACCCAGTTCAGGACCAAGCCTGGCAAACACATCAGGCAGCTCCATGTTGCCCTGGGGAGTTTCCGGCCGCCTGTGCACAGCTCGATTCAGTGGGCACTGTGTATGCCCTGCCAGGTGCCGGATGCTCTTTACCAGGCAGGCCCACCCCATGCCCCTCAGCTGTGGGGAGTACTGTTGCTCACAGTTTATACCCACAACCTTGTCCAGTCAAACACCCTCCGCCATTAGGCTCCACCCAGAGGCCTAGGAGGCTGCACACACCCCTCCCCTCAGGAGCAGCCAATGGCTGATTGGGTAAAAAAGTTCAAGCTTGGTTTCCCCCTCACCTCAAGAGAGGACAACCTGCATGCAAGTCAATTCCAGAGGGTCCCATGGATCAGCCCAAGGCTAGACCTTCTCTGAGACCACATCCTCACTCACCTCCCCTTCCCTATTCCACTTCTCAGCAGAGAAACCTTTTAATAAGCCACACACACTAAATCCTTGTCTCGAGCTCTGCTTCTGGGAAACCAGACTAAGACACTCACTTTCTCCAAGACAGGGCAGCCCACTGAAGAATCCAGAAACCCTGAGACTTCAACCAAAAGGAAAAGAATAAGCAGAAAATGTAACATCTACCTAGCAGAATAGTGCTCAGACACTGAACACCTAGGAAGATTTTGAAACAGCATAGAAAAGTACTTGGACTTTCATTTTAGCTGGTGGTTGGAAGAGAAAGAGGTTACCAAGTGGCCTAAATACCAGGTTTGAGCTTAGAGGGAAAAAATAATGATTAAAAGGAAACTGAAATGGTGACTGATTAATTGTATTACAGTTGAAGAATTATGATATATTTCTCTTTCCACAATTTTCCATATAATATAATTTTTGTATAAAACATATCTTTAAAAAGGACCTAATGAAATATACTTTATGGAGCATTTTCAATCACACAAAATATTTAAAAAGAATCAGGAACCTGTCACATAACCAGCAATGCTGAGTGTAATTGGAGGGATTCAATTAGTCTGGCAAATTAGCCAGAGGCTGTAAGTTCCTGAATGGGGTAGAACTGGAAGCGTCCTATGTCCTGTGGGATCTTGCTCAACTTACAGACCATCATTCTACAGGACATCACAGACAGCAGGTTCCTCTCTGAGGCTTAAACTAAAACAGAGGCAGTTTAGACTAGATGATCTCTATGGTTCCTCTGGCCCTAAAACTGTCCAATTATTTGATGCTATAAAATCAAGAAACAGGAAGACAAAACTGTTTCTTGGCTCGGGCATGTGATTTCAGTAAATTTGGAGCTTGACTTCAAATTCTATGGATAACCAAAGTAACTCCAAGGTTCAGGAGAGTTTACGCTTTCTTTGTGTTTCATCACAGAGACTTAACAATGAGCTTTTTGGATGCAGAGGATATTTCCTCCCAGGTTTAGATTACTGCAGACATACAGCTTGTCTACATGCCAACTAAATCAGCGGTTTTCAACCAGTGTGCCAAAAGAAGTTTTAAAACATGCAATATGTGACTCTTTAGTCAGGGGCAATGACTTATTTTCCCTGAGATCTACACTAATAAAAGAGAAACATGGTAATTGGCGTACGACCGCTACCCTTCCCATTGTCTAATCAGCATATCCTTATGCAAATTAACTGTCAGCCAAGATGGCGGCCGGCAGCCAGGCAGCTGGAAGCGAGCATGAGGCTTCCTTGCT
>NW_005372150.1:786642-788496 GCF_000412655.1 Myotis brandtii
ACAAATTTTTGTGCACCGGGCCTCTAGTTGTTAAATAAAAAAAAATGACAACAGCAAATACAATAGCCATCCAGTGTGAACCAAAATTATACCTATTTTTTATCAGATTAGCAAAAAATATATTTTTTTGGTGTGCCGCAGAACTTTAGTAATTAGTTTATGTGTACCATGAGATGAAAAAGGTTGAAAATCACTGAACTAAATAATAGATGATGAAACTAGGAACAGCACTACTAAAAATAAAGAAAGCATTTTCAGTACTTGACTGATGGAAGATTTTCCTGTGAAGGGGAAATCACAACCACCAAACACCTGAGGAGACACATAGAATGAGCAGTCACACACTTGCAATAAAAACTATGGATCAGATGCAAAACAAGTTATAGCTCACTTAAAGCTTTTCTGATGTGTCAGAGACTAAGTGTGTTGTTTTTCCCCTCCCTCCTAAGAAGCTACAACAAGTAAATTAAAATAACCTTAGTCTATATGCTCCATTCAGAAGAAAATGCACACAAAAATACACACAAAAAAGATTGTTACTTCGGGGGTTGGGGGAGTACAGTTAAAGAAGCTCAGAGGAAGCAGCATACAAATACATCCAAAAGGACTCCTATGAAGCCAGCTGTTTTTAATAACAGCTTCCTCTTTCTCACCAATATAGTAAGAGAACAGACAACTTCAACCAGAGAGTGAGCATGTATCTCCTGTAAAGCATGAACAGCTAAACTTCCCACACAAGACAAGGCCCTAGACAGGGATATAGAAAACTTAAAGCTAAAGATCAGCCTCTGACAGCCAGCCAGAAACAAGACCCGCAGGCACAGAAGACACTAAACCCAAAATGCAATTGGCTGACATAGCATGTCCTTATTTTAGGAGTCCAACTTACAGAAAAATAAAAAGGTGCAAGTAAGGAAGAAAGCTGCTCTGGGCACCACACTTGCACAGACGAATATTCAAACAAACTTAAAATACACACATACTTCTCTGTAATGTGATCCCACCTTGTTAAGCCACAACACAGACCCTGCTTTGAGACTCTGAAAGAAAGGGAGGAGCAAAGGTGTACCATGGAGGGGGGCGGGAGGGGGGAGCCAGGCAGGGGACTACCTCCTCCTTTTCATCTCTAGCAAGGCCCATCTTGGTGGGGGCCTCAGGCACACCAAAGGCTGTCTCCACCCTGCTAGTAGTAGACGCCGAATTACTCCCCATCTGCTGGATGAAAGGGCTGGACCACATCACCCTGCCCTGCCAGGAGCCTAGCCAGGTCTCCCTGATGTGGGGAGGAGGCACAGAGCCCTCTAGTTTCATTAGTATCACATCCCCCACAATGAGTGTAGAATCCCTGAATTCCCCTGAGAAGCCAAGGAGAGGTGTCTGAGCTTGAGGCATCATGGCTAACTCCACTCTGAGAAACTTGGGCGTGAGTCACCAACCACATTCTTGTGTCTCATTTCTCGTCTGTCAAACGGATCCCTAGTATTTCCTCCAAAAGCCCTTTCATCACAGGTTTATGTTCTTCCCAAAGATGCCGCAGGGATATGATTTGACTCCCACACACGCCTTCCACACTTCTTCACAAACCTAATTCCCACACCACTGTGGTGCCAGGGATGAGTACCCCATCACCAGGCTTGGCAGGGCCTTGTCCACCTGCTCCCTGGAGTACAGAACAAGAAGACTACAGGACGCTAATCCCGGCCCAGACGCTCGGGCACATTCCACTCCCGACCGGAGAACCCTTGTCCCCAGTCAGGATGACTGGGTGGAGCCCCTGCTCCCGAGGAACCCACAAAAAAGCAGGTCACGGCCCGTCAGGCCTAAGCGGCCCTGGCGCAGAGGCCCGGCGGCGGC
>NW_005372150.1:789236-792810 GCF_000412655.1 Myotis brandtii
GGGTGCGCGCCCCGGGCCACGCAGTCGCGGTATGAGATGGTGCGCGCTCTCGGGGAGACGGTGACTGGGGGAAGGGGGAGGGGAGGGATGGGAGTAGAAGAAAGATGCGGCGCATGCCCGCGCCACCGTAGGGAGTAGGAGCGTTGGGTACGCGCCGTGTGGGGAGAGCCTGAAGGCGCGCGCCTGCGGGACACCCTGGACGACGCGGGAAGCCCTGAGCATTTTCTGGCTCCCACGTTCACACCCTGTGGTTTCAACTCTATGGCGGTACTTAGCACGTCAATGTGGTTTACCCAAAGGGCAGATTAAGGGCGTCAGCACTCCTAGAGCACACTCTTACCCTCACCCCGACCCAAGAAAGAGAGAAAGTTCAGCATCACTGAATTCATCTGCATGCAAAAATCCCAGCTCTTAAATTCAATGTACTTTTTGTCCTCTGTGGTTTGTAGTTTTTGTCATGAATTGTGTGAAGGTGGGTTCAGCAGGCACCAGGTGCACCAGCATTTCTAAAAATGTTAATCTGCTGCAGGGAGGGTTCAGCCTAGTGGGAGGTCAGGAAGGGAACAGGGTGAGCTTGCATCCAGAAAGTGTGCTCTGAATTGTTATCAGGAAGACACAAAATGATGCCACCACCTGACAAGGAAGAAGAAACCGGATTTCAATCATGCTGGGGAAGGCTTCTTGGAGAAGGTGGCCCTGGGGCTGGGCAGACACCTCACTGGACTTCAGAGAGGCCCAGATGGGTCTAAGCCTGCCCCTCAGGAGTCATTGGGCTTGTGGATGGTGATGAGGGGTGTCTAGGGGTCACTCTCAAAGCTTGAAGTCCCTAGGCCAGGGAATGTGTGGGTTGGGGGAACCTCTAAATATCCCAGTACTGGGAGGTCTTCCCTGGGTGGGACCAGGTGCTCTGGGAAGGGGAGTTCCAATGGTTTATTTTCTCTGAAGAAACAGAGAGTTGAATGGAAAGCATCCAGCCCCAGGGAGGTCTCTGTGCGGAAATCTTTGTGTTCTTGTTTGCACATTTTATTGATTCATTTTACAGTCAGATGGCTTAAATTAACAAGGCTCAAAGGGGCTGATCGTGAAAGTGATTCCCCCTTACTGTCCCATCGCCAGTACCTTCTGGTAAGCAGTGTTTTCTGCTTGAGTACACTTCCAGAGAAAGTTTATGCATATACAAACATGTACATTTAAAAATCAAGATATAACTCATTATATTCCAGTTCTGCCCACTTAAATTGGCAAACCAAGAGCCTCACCAGGCAGGTAAATAAGTAAACGGGACTAGGCAGGGCATTAGGGGACTGAAGCACTCTGGCCCATGAATCTCTGTAACCCCATCTTTCCAGATCTTCTGATTATTGAGGAAAAATCAGGAACATGTATTTGTAATTGAAACATCCTGATTGTAAGTGTGAATGAGATTATTAAAAACAGACATACACACTCTTGGACATTTATTCCAGAAAAATGAAAATTCATGTTCACACAAAAACCTGTATGTGAAATGTTCATAGCAGCTTTAGTCATAATAACCCAAAGCTGGAAAAGCACAAAGGCCCTTCAGTAGATCTATCCACATCATGGAATACTAACTACTCGGCAACAAAGGAAGGAGCCATTGATACAACAACTCACGTGAATCTCCAGGGACATATGCTGAGTGAAAAAAGCCAGCCACAAAGGGTTATGTACTGTATTGTTCCATTCATATAACATTCTTGAAACAGCAAAATTACAGAAATGGAGAGCAGATGGGAGATTGACAGTGGGGGAAGGCCAGGCCTGTGGGGGTGGGGGGTGATGTGGCTATAAAGGGACAACATGAGAAATCCTCGTGGTGATGAAAATGCTCTGTACCTTAACTGTATTGATATCAGTGTCCTGGTTGTAATATTGTCCTCTGGTTTTGCAAGATAATTACCATTAGGGGAACCTGGGTAAAAGGTGCATGGGATCCTTCTATATTATTTCTTATAACTGCATGTGAATCTACAATTACCTCAAAAAATAAAGTTTAATCCCACAAACAAATAGCCGACACAGAAACAGACCTAACAAAATAATCTGGGTGGACACTGCTTTCTGACAACCTGTATGCTTAATTTAAAACAGTCAGGAAATTTCCCCAACAAAAAACAACCAATGGGAAACAACAAAATGATGGACAAATGTTTTCACATTCGAGATCTTCCCCTTTGGTGAACAGCTCTCCTCTTCCCAGGACAGCACTAGGAGGGACTCAGCTGAGCTGTCAGCAGGCAAACACTCCGGCAGCTAGGAAAATAGGCCCTGAGCATGGAATGGGCCTTCTGGGCATGGACCTACTGCATGCATTACATACATCCTCCTCCTATTCTTCCACCAGCCCAGCCAGCCTGGCATAGAAAGGCATATGATGTAGGTTTGGCCAACCTAATGCTATCACCCAGGATTGGATCCTTCAGTAGAGAGTGAGGGTCAGGGACAGTTGAAGGCTATACTGATAGTCCTGGAATGGGGACATGCAGTGACCCATTTCTGCAGCAGGATCTCTGCTGAAGATCCTGGGTTCCAGCCCATTTTATAAGCCTGTTTCTTCAGGCTCCCAGCCGACCTGGCAGTATACTTACAAAAAATCCTCCCCCGCTTTCTGATGAAATCAGCCAAGTTGGTATTTGGTCTTTGCAACCCAAAAGCCTACCATTCCAGAACATTTCCAAGATGAAATGTCCTGGAAGAAGAATGTCAATGTGACTGGGTTTTAAACACTGTTGTGTGACTCAATAGGTAGGATATAAATAAGCAGGAAACAGCCCTAGCCAGTGTGGCTCAGTAGTTACTGATAGATCCTCCCTTCCCCCAACTGGTGGGCAGAGTATGATGTAACCTGCAGCCCGGAAATACCTGAGTGATTAACCATGTACTTTATATGGACTATACATTGGACCACCAATCCACACCTGCCAAATACCCTAAGCCATTGTCCTATATGGACAATACAGTAAGCCACCAATCAGTGTGCGCCGAGTACACTAAGCCCCCACCCCTTCCCATTCCGCCCCTCAAAAGGCATGCTCACCCGGTACGTGCTGCTGTCCTCACCTTGCGAGACAGCCCGGCAGGTCCTTCTCCTCTAATAAAGCCTATGGTCCTGGTTTTTGGCCTCTGTCTGATTTTTTTATTTTTGGTGCCGAAACCCGGGAGAGGTGAATGGGAGTTTGGACGATCCTCGAACCTAGGCCCCAGCTTCTGACTCCTACTCTGGCTCTGCTCGGTGGTACGGTTCTGTTGATTGGCCCGCTCCGGACACCTCTCAAACCCTGCCGCACCAGGACACGTGGGGATCTCATCGCTTCCCTTCCACCGGTAGGCTTCAGGGACTTTCCCAACCCCCCTACTTTTTTTTCTCTCGCTCCCTGTGACCTGGAGGGGCATTAGGGCCTACAGAGTTTCCCGTCTACTCGGCTACACGTTTCGTACGTTCTACGAAAGCCCAGGTACCTGGCCGGGAATTCTCTTCTACTCCACAGGAAAGGTCTCGGGGTGACGACCTTGGAACCTTTTCTCGTCTCTCTCTCTCTCTCTCTCTCTC
>NW_005372150.1:792867-795702 GCF_000412655.1 Myotis brandtii
TCTCAGTCCAAACCCCCTCGAAACACACCCTTAGGGTGTCTCCTCGCCAATCTCTCGACCCTTGGTCTTTCTGGCTACATCAAACCAAAGAAGCTCTACCTGGCCACAATATAAACTTGACAATGGCTCTCAGTGGCCCAAAAACGGCACTTTCGATTCCAGTATCCTCCGAGATCTAGATAATTTTTGCCACCGGACAGGGAAAGCTTTCAAAATCCCTACGAACAGGTTTTATTTCCCCTCCGCTCTCACCCCTGGCTTTACTCCTCATGTTCCACTCATCAGTTCCTCCTCGAGAAGTCCCCTTCGCCCCCTCAACCCAGTCCTCAGCCCCTTTCTCTGTCTTCTGACTCTTTAGACCCAGCCGATCATTCATCTCCACCTCTCCCGCTCCCGCTGCCCCCCCTTACAACCCTGCCGTAGAATCCACACCCCACGCTCTACCCTCTGAGGATTCTAACCGCTCTGCCCCCATGACTGCCAGCAATCGAATTCACAGGTGGCTGGCCAGTTCCCTTTGCACGAGGTTGCAAGGGGAGGGTATTATCCGGGTAGCCATTCCCCTCTCACTTTCTGATCTTTCTCAAATTGAAAAACGCCTCAGCTCTTTCTCTTCAGATCCTCCTAACCAGCAGCCGCCTTCTCCCCAATCCCTGAAAGCCCAAATCCTGAGAACGTGAGCTCCAAAACAGCCTTTCCCATCTAACACTCATTCTCAGGTCATCCAAAGACTGCCTTCCTCAACAGCCTCTTCTATTCCAGCATCCATTCTACCCCTGAGGGAGGCAGCAGGAACTGAGGGCATAGTCTGAGTAAATGTCCCATTCTCTATGTCCAGCCTCACAGATTGAAAGGCATCTCAGGTTTCTTTTTCCACTGACCTGACCACCTTTACTCCCCTGACATACGCCGCAAACTTCCACAAACCCCTCAAAAAGACCTCGTTAACCTGACCTTTAAGGTCTTTAATAATAGAGACGAGGAGACCCAAATCCAAAATCAAAAGCGAGATCAGGCCAAGGCTGAGGCCCAGTAGGAGGCCTTCCAGCTCCTAGCCACCACTCTCACGAACCCCAAACAAAGTGCTGGTGGTCCTCCAGCGGGTAAGTCAGGGGCTAAGGCTCCTCTGGGCCCATGCTTCAAATGCAGCATGGAAAGACACTGAGCCAAGTCCTGCTCCTCACCGAGACCCCCGCCTGGGCCCTGCCCAAGGTGCGGAAGGGAAGGCCACTGGAAATCAGACTGTAGTCTGGCCCTCTGATCCAGGCCTCAGCCAGTCCAGCATGGCTGCCCTCTGGATCCGGTTTGGAGCTCCCAGACCTCCTGGGACTGGCCACTGAAGAAGCTGCCCAGGCCCTGACAGGGCCCCACAGACTTACATCACCAGGACAGACCCTCAGGTAACGACTGTGGTGGCAGATAAGCCGATCTCCTTTTTAATTGACACTGGGGCCACTTATTCTGCCCTCTCCGAATTCGCTGGAACCCTTGTCCACTCCTCAGTCTCTATTATGGGGGTTGATGGATTAGTCTCACAGCCATTAGCCACCTCACCTCTACACTGCATCTTACTAAATTCCCCCATTCACTCTTTTCTCATTCTACCTCGGTGCCTGGCCAGGGCTACCATACATTCCCTCATAAAACCCAGTTGTCCCGAACCACAGTCACCTACCTCAATTTCACACTGTCACCCCACAAGGCCGAGTCATTCCTTGGACTCTAAACACCTTATCTCCTTATCTCCTCCATGACTGTTCCCTCCTCTGAATAAGAAATTTTCTCCTTTCTCAGGCTCAGTGGATACTCTCGCCTCCAGGTTCACAACTTTAGTCTTCTTGCAAAGCTCCTCTATGACATGACATGACAAAGGAACCCCCTCACTGAGGCTTTAGTTACCAAGGCCAACATTCTCACCCCTTTAATCCTCTGAAAACTGCTCTTACCTCAGCACCTTCTCACTCCCCCCCCTACCCCCACCTTTCCCAAAGAACAACTTTCTGCACATGCTTACTTAACAGTCCGGCTATTATCAGAAACTGAGCTCATTATCTACCAAACCTTAGCATGTTATCTCTAAGGAAAAATCTAGCAGTTTTGAATCCAAGCAGCTAGAGATCTAGGAACAGGCTGCGGGGCCTGCTCCCTCCTCCCCCTGACTTTTCTCCAGCCTCATATACCTATACATAATTTTCCAAAGTTTTATTAACTTAAAGACTTTGGAGCATTGCTAGGTTAAATGATAAACATCTAAATATTTTAAAATAGCATACAATACTGAAACATTGATTGCTAGACATGTTTTCATTTGCCTGCTCTTATTTTTTATTACAGAAGGTCTCTTGTACTTTGTTGAATGTATATTTTCTTGAAAGTAAGAGTGTGTTTAAAGTGTGTTGATAAATGTCAATCTAAGAAATGTTGGCTGTTTACTTTTTGGTTATCATTGAAAAATTAAGGTTTCTACCAGTGAAGAATTCTAATACATTAAAAGAAAGAAAGAAAGAAAGAAAAGGTCTGTACAAGTTGCTGAAGGTATGACAGAAAGAAAGAATATTAGAGTAGAAATACTTAACGGAAGGTCTGAGGCATGTTTTGCAGCTAACAATGAATGCACCAATGAAGGTTTTTTTCAGGTGAAACGGATTTGGGATGACAAGGGAGTCATCAATTCTACTATAATTATCTTTATCAAAACCTATGTTAATCCCTGACCTATCCCTCCCCCACTAAAGGACATTCTCTCTCGCCCTGCAGACCCCGAACCTACTCCTTTGCCCACTCTCATCAACACAACTTTCCATCTACTCTCTAACATCAATCCCTCCTTCTCTA
>NW_005372150.1:796122-802389 GCF_000412655.1 Myotis brandtii
CACAATCTATAAATTTACCCCCTCCCTTAGCCTGCCCTCCACCGGGTATTTTTCTCCTCTGTGGGACTACAGCCTACACCTGTGTTCCCCAGGACCTGTCACACTCACTCTGCCTTTATGTCTTCCTAACCCCCAATCTTTCTATCGGAACAGAGGGAGAACTCGAATCCTCTCTTGGTCTTCTCAGGTCTCGCCACAAAAGGGTGGCCCTTGTTCCCCTCTTAGTGGATACGGGAGTCCTCACTGCAGTAGGGACAGGCGTAGGAGGCATTTCCTCCTCTGTTCATTTCTACCACAAATTGTCTGCTGAATTTTCAGAAGATATCTTCATCATTAGCAATTCCCTTGAATCCCTTCAAAGGCAGGTAGATTCCTTAGCAGTGGTAGCCCTACAGAACCAGCACGCTTTAGATCTCTTGACAGCAGAAAAAGGGGGTACCTGTGTCTTTCTTGGGGAAGAATGCTGCTACTTTGTAAATGAATTAGGAATTGTCAAAGATCACATTAAATCTCTCCGGGACAGGATTGACCAAAGACAACGTAACCAGCTAGAAGTGGGGTATGCCATCTTTGGCTCACTTACTCCATGGCTCCTCCCACTATTAGGCCCACTGGTATTTATTCTTTTAATTTTGCTCTTCGACCCCTGTCTCATGTGCTGTTTTACTAGTTTTTTTGCAGAACAGAATGCAGGCGTTCGCCAACCAGAAGGTGGGAGAGATCTATCTGGCCTTGAATTCAGAACCTAGAGACACCTATGTCACCAGAATGTTCGAGACCCTGGGTAGATGCCCCTAACGATGCCCCCTCTCAGCAGGAAGTAGCTACGGAAGATGAACCCTCGCCCCCTGACCTTGCCCGAACTCTCAATTTTTTTACTATTACCAAAAGCCTGGAATGATAGATCCTCCCTTCCCTCAAATGGTGGGAGGAGTATGATGTAACCTGCAGCCTGGAAATACCTGAGTGATTAACCATGTACCTTATATGGACTATACATTGGACCACCAATCCACACTTGCCAAATACCCTAAGCCAGTGGTCGGCAAACTCATTAGTCAACAGAACCAAATATCAACAGTACAACGATTGAAATTTCTTTTGAGAGCCAAATTTTTTAAACTTAAACTATATAGGTAGGTACATTGTTATTAACTTAACTAGAGGACCAGTGCATGAAAATTCATGCACTCGGGGGGTTCCTCAGCCTGCCCTGTGCCCTCTCGCAGTCCGGGACCCCTCAGGGAATCGGGCCTAAGCTGGCAGTCAGACATCCCTCTGGCAGCCCAGGAGCCCTCAGGGGATGTCCGACCGTCAGACATCTTTAATGCTGCTGAGGAGGCAAGAGAGGCTCCTGCCACCACTGCTGTACTCGCAGCTGTCAGCCCAGCTTGTGGCTGAGCGGAGCTCCCCCTGTTGGAGTGCACTGACCACCAGGGGGCAGTTTCTGCATTGAGTGTCTGCCCCCCTGGTGGTCAGTGCGTGTCATAGTGACTGGTCATTCCTGATTGTCCCACCATTAGGGTCAATTTGCATATTACCATTTTATTATATAGGATTAGGGTACTCCTAAGGCTTAGGAAGAGCCATACTCAAGGGGCCAAAGAGCCGCATGTGGCTCGCGAGCTAACCTGCAGCCAGGAAATACCTGAGTGACTAACCATGTACCTTTTATGGACTATACATTAGACCACCAATCCACACCTGCCAAATACCCTAAGCCCTTGTCCTATATGGACAATGCTGTAAGCCACCAATCAGTGTGCACTGAGTACAATACGCCCCCACCCCTTCTCATTTCACCCCTCAAAAGGCATGCTCACCCCTGCACGTGCTGCTGTCCTCCCCTTGCGAGACAGCCCAGCAGGTCCTTCTCCTCTAATAAAGCCTGTAGTCCTGGTTTTCGGCCTCTGTCTGATTTTTCAGTTACAGCATTGGCCCATGTACTAAAGGGTCTCGGTTCGATTCCCGGTCAAGGGCATGTACCTGGGTTACAAGTTCGACCCCCAGCCTGACAATCACACACACCTCCAGTTCTTTCTGTGGATTTAGCCATACTTTGTAATGAAACTCTCTCAGGCAGGGTTTTTCTAACAACAGCACAGGGTTTTTCTAACAACAGCACATGGCCCCAGCCAGAGGACCCACACCTGGCCCATGGGGAACACACTCTGCCCTACCAAGCCCAGGAAGGGCAGGTCCTCCCCACAAGACTGGTAAACTGGTATCTGCACTGCCCCCAGTCAGGGTAATCAAACCTCCAGCTCTCTCCTTCAGATTTTGCAAGAGTGAGTAGTAAGGTACCAGTCCCCTTCAGTAGTGAGGTTTGCCCCAAGTCAGCAGAACATACCCTGCTTTTACTTTGTGAGGGCCAGGGTCACCTTGAGGTCAGGGAGGTGATTTGCCCCTCAGGTATTGCTCACTCACAGGTAAGCAGGAAGCAGATTCCTAGAAAAGGCAAATGAAATCGGATAATCTGAACCAGGTATTACAGAGCATCTTCAGATGCTGGCCCCTCCTGCCCTTGGCTCCTTAGCATACAGCTCCTCCCAACTTCCTAACAGCCCAGGCCTTTCAGCTGAGCCACATCTCCCAGACTCTCTTGCAGCCCAGGCCATGCTGTTAAGTTCCGACCAATAGGATGTTAGCAGAGTCATGTGAGCCACTCCCAGCCAAGCAGAGAGCAGCTCTGGGCTGTGCCCTTAGAAGGGAGGCACTGGCCCTGCCCTCCGCTTTTCCATTTCCTCAGCTTGGAGCCAAAGAGCCATGTATAGATGACAGCAGAGCAACACTGAAGGCCTGGATTATTCAAGAGCCAGTCCTGGATAACCCACACTGTCTTTTATGAGAGAAGGGAATAAAAACTTTGCTATTTAAGCTTGCTGTTATTTCTGGTGCCTCTGTTAAAATGACCAAGTTTTTATCCTAATCAATACAGAGGGTTCTATAAGAGGAACATTGCCCATTGAAAGGACAGTAAATAAAATGGAGGGTTCGGACACATACAACAACACGACCCTTTGATCCCCTACAAGCCAGCGCCTCTCCCCAGCTTCATATCTCAAGTTCCCTGCCCCTTGCAGGAAGTCCCACATCAACCACGGCTCCTTTGGAAACTGCCCTTGATTATAGGGAATCCACAAGTGCTGGCAAAGTGATAGCCTTGGCGGTCCTGCCTGGGTGTGGCTAGGGCAAAATGGGAGAGATTCTCTTAGATGCATGCCTGGCTTAGTTTATCCTTTCCATTTTCAGTGGGACATAATTAAACCTTATCCCAGTAATCAAGCCCAATATTTTTTCATTCACAGCTACAGATCTAGGAGAAGACAGAAAAAGAAGAGAGAAACTTCAGGTAGGGGTGGGGGGGTTCATTTAAAAAAATGTAATAAAATTAAGGGTAATTTGTGCTTTATTTAGTAGCTTTGGGGCACAAATAGAGTTCACCTCTAATCTTCTAAAAAATCTTTATTATTGAAAGTATTACGTATGTCCCCTTTTTCCCACATTGACCCCTCCAGCCGGCTCCCAACCCCCAACCCAGGCCTTCACCACCCTATTGTCTGTGCCCATGGGTTATGCATATATGAATACAAGTTCTTTGGTTGATTACCTCCCACCCACCCACCCTCCCCTGCCTTCCCTCTGAGATTCCATACTCTGTTCCATGCTTCCATGTCTCTAGATCTATTTTGTTCATCAGTTTATTTTGAATTAGATTCCACATGTGAGTGAGATCATGTGATACATGTGTTTCTCTGACTGACTTATTTCACTTAGAATTCAGTGGTTCTCAACCTTCTGGCCCTTTAAATCAGTTCCTCATGTTGTGACCCAACCATAAAATTATTTTCGTTGCTACTTTGTAACTGTAATGTTGCTACTGCTATGAATCGTAATGAAAATATCTGATATACAGGATGGTCTCAGGTGACCCCTGTGAAAGGGTCGTTCGACCACCAAAGGGGTCGCAACCCACAGGTTGAGAACCGCTGACTTAGATGATACTCTTAAGGTGCCTCCATGCTGTCTCAAAGGGTAAGAGACTCTTCTTTTTTAAGGCTGCATAGTATTCCATGGTATAAATGTACCACAGTTTTTTATCCACTCATCTACTAATGGGCACTTGGGCTGTTTCCAGATTTAGCTATTATACTAAATTGTACTGCTGTGAACATAGGGGGTGCATACCTTCTTTCTGTTTGCTATTTTGGGGTTATTAGAATATAATTCTAGAAGTGAGATCACTGGGTCAAATGGCAGTTCCATATTTAATATTTTGAGGAAACTCCATACTATTTTCTGTAATGGGTGCACCAGTCTGCATTTCTACCAGCAGTATACTAAGGTTTCCTTTTCTCCACATCCTCACCAGCACTTGTCATTTGTTGATTTAGTGATGTTAACCATTCTGACAGGTGTGAAATGATACCTCATTGTCATTTTAATTTGCATCTCTGATGATCATTGCTTTGAACATTTTTTTCATATGTCTCTTGGCCAGCTGTATGTCCATTTTGAGAAGTGTCTATTTAGGTCCTTTGCCCATTTTTTAAATTGTATTGCTTGTCTTCCTTTTGTTAAGTAGTAGGAGTTCCTTATATATTTTGGATATTAACCCTTTATCAGATGTATCATTGACAAACATGTTCTCCCATACAGTGGGCTCCCTTTTCATTTTGTTGATGGTTTCTTTTGCTATGTACAAGCTTTTTATTTTGATGTAGTCCTATTTATTTATTTTCTCTGTAGTTTCCTTTGCCCTAGGACAGTGGTTGGCAAACTCATTAGTCAACAGAGCCAAATATCAACAGTACAATGATTGAAATTTCTTTTGAGAGCCAAATTTTTTAAACTTAAACTATATAGGTAGGTACATTGTTATTAACTTAATTAGGGTACTCCTAAGGCTTAGGAAGAGCCACACTCAAGGGGCCAAAGAGCTGCATGTGGCTCGCGAGCTGCAGTTTGCTGACCACAGCCCTAGGAGATGTATCAGTAAACATACTGCTACCAGAGATGTCCGAGATTTTGCTGCCTGTGGTTTCTTCTAGGATTCTTATGGCTTCGTAACTTACATTTAAGCTTTTATCCATTTTGAATTTATTCTTATGTATGGTGTAAGTTGGTGGTCTAGTTTCTTTCTTTTCTTTCTTTTTTTTGTGTATATCTGTCCAATTTTCCCAACACCATTTATCGAAGATACTGTCTTAACTCCATTGTATGCCGTTGCTTCCATTGTCTAATATTAATTGAGCATAATGGCTTGGGTTGATTTCTGGCTTCTCTGTTCTGTTCCATTGATCTATATGCTTGTTCTTGTGCCAGTACCAGGCTGTTTATATTATGGTGGCTTTGTAGTATAACATGGTATTGCTGCAGAAGACGAAAGAAAAACCACGCAACGCTTTTAGAGAAAAGGAGTTACACTGTTTAATACGCCGACGGACTCAGCGGAATAACTTCCCAAAATGAGTAAAGTAACGTGCAGGGTGCTTCTCTTTTATATCTTTCTGGGGTCTTTGTTCTGAAAATATGGATTATGCTTCCGGTCCTTTTTGCGGGCTTTTGGATTCTCCAGGCCATATCTGATGGTCTGGCCTGGTGCCAGTGTTAATAATCCCCACTCCGGGGCAGTGCACTGTTCACAGTTTTATGGCCTCTGTATTTAGATAACAGGTCCTGCAAGACCAGTTTCTGGGAAAGAGGCAATGACTTAATTATTATAGGTTAAGAATGTACACTGGGCTTGCAGGCCCAGATCCAGATTGCTAGCCCCCCAAATATCAGGGTTACATTGGAATTAGCCCTTTTTAGCCTTCTCAGTATCTGGTATTGTGATTCCTCCAACTTTGTTCCCCTTTCTCAAGGTTGCTGAAGCTATTCAGGGTATTTTTAGGCTCCATATAAATGTTTGGAGTATTTGTTCTAGATCTGTGAAAATGCTGTTGGTATTTTAATAGGTGTAGAGGGCCACCTGGGAGGCACCTAGGCATTTTCTTATAATTATTGTCAGCTGAACTCAGAGCATAGGCAGCCACGCCCTGGGAACATGCTTCCCCAATAAGGCTGGACATGTTAATCAGGCAGGGGCGGAACTAGATATGTAAATCTAGGCCTTTAAAATAAACCTGCTGTGTGTCTCAGGCCGCCTTTTGCCGCCTCTCCATCAGAGAGGATGGCGCCCACCTGGCCCCAGCTTAAAATCTATTTCTGCATCTTGGTCTTTCTTTAATTTCTTAATCCCCAGCTCCTCCGCTCAAGAACCTG
>NW_005372150.1:804998-812591 GCF_000412655.1 Myotis brandtii
CCGGTCAAGGGCATGTACCTTGGTTGCAGGCATATCCCCAGTAGGGGGCGTGCAAGAGGCAGCTGATCGACCTCTCTCATCGATGTTTCTAACTCTCTATCCCTCTCTCTTCTTCTCTGTAAAAAATCAATAAAATATATTTAAAAAAATAAAAAAAGAAAATAGAGATTGCTACCTTCCCATTTTCTTTGATTATTCAATGAACCCAACTTGAAGAGAATAAATTTCCTTCCAGTGGTTCTCATGCCACAACCCTTTAAGACCCTTTAATACAGTTCCTCATGTTGTGGTGACCCCCAACCATAAAATTATTTTCATTGCTACTTCATAACTGTAATTTTGCTACTGTTATGAATCGTAATGTAAAAATCTGATATGTAGGTTGTATTTTCATTGTTACAAATTGAACATAATTAAAGCATAGTGATTAATCACAAAACAATATGTAATTATATATATGTTTTCTGATGGTCTTAGGCGACCCCTGTGAAAGGGTCGTTTGACCCCCAAAGGGGTCGCAACCCACAGGTTGAGAACTGCTGACTTAGGGCAAATTACAACAGCACAAAAAGGGAAATATAGGCCATGAACAAGAACCAGACAGAAAGGAAGAATGATGTATCTTACATCAAGAACTCAGTGGTGCCCTAGCTGAATTGGCTCAGTGGATAGAGCATCAGCCTGCAGACTAAAGGGTCCTGGGTTCTATTCCAGTAAAGGGCACATACCCAGGTTGTGGGCTCGATCCCCAGTAGGGGACATGCAGGAGGCAGCCAATCAATGATTCTTTCTCATCATTGATGTTTCTCCCCGTCTCTCTTCCTCTCTGAAATCAGTAAATATTTTTTTTTAAAAAGAACACACTGGAGGTATTAAAAGTAGATTGGATTGAAGCAGAGGATTGAATCATCAATTTGGAAGACAAGGTAGAAATAAATACCCAATTAGAGCAGCAAATAGAAAAAAAAAGAATTTAAAAGCAGGAAGAAAGCTTAAGGGAGATCTGGGACAACATGAAACATAAAAACATTTGCATTATAGGAATACCAGAAGGGGAAGAGGGTGAGCAAGGAACAGAGAACCTGTTTAAAGAAGTAATGACAGAAAACTTCCGCAACCTGGTGAAGGAAAACATCACACAAGTTTAGGAGGACAGAGAGTTCCAATCAAGATGAACCCAAAGAGACCCACACCTAGACACATCATAATTAAAAAGACAAATGTTACAAACAAACAAAGAATCTTAAAGGCAGCAAGAGGGAGACAGAAAATTACCTACAAAGGAGTTCCCATTAGAATGTCAACTGACTTCTCAATAGAAACACTTCAGGCCAGAAGGGAGCGGCATGAAGTACTCAAAGTAATGAAAGGCAAGGGTCTAAAACCAAGAATACTGTATCCAGCAAAGCTATCATTTAAAATTGCAAATGAGGGGAGAAAATGATGGCTGAATAGGCAGACCTGTCGGGCACCTCGTCCCAGGCCCAGGCTGGAAATACAACTAAATTGCAGAATTTCCCTGGAATATCCCACTGTGGTCCAGCTAAGAAATTCAAGAACAGAAGGCACCTGGGGACATTTAGGAAGGGTGAGGTAGCAATAGGGCGGTTGCCCAGAGCATACACACCTGCACTTGGTGGCTGCGGAGTGACTGGTGTCACCTCTGGACCTGCCGTGGCATGACCTGCAGCGCTCGTATCATCCAAGCAGCTACAGAATCTAGCCAGCAGAATGGCAGCAGCAGAACAGAGTCAGTGGGGGAGAGAGCCACAGTTTTTATTTCTTTTTCCATCTTTAAACCCAGAGCACAGGAGTTTTTGTTTGCAGCTACGCAAAGCTGAGGCATTGGCGTGGGGAGGGAGGCGCAGACTTGAGGTGCCTGAGGACAGGCAGGGGTGGGAAGCAGGGCAGGGAGACTGAAAAAGCAGTAACCAGGAGTCCTGCATTGGGTCGATCATAAGCTTCCAAACCAAAACGGCCATTTTCCCTGGGAGGAGCTACCTCCTCCCAACACCCAGAGGGCAGATAAAGGAAAAAAAACACCCCGCCCTAGGTGATATAGCCTGCCACAGCCTGCATTCTGAGCTTTACTGAGGAAACAAAGGCAGAGGCCAAGCTTATAGGTCTGAACAGTCTCAAGGAGCCCTCAGTGACCAAAATAGAGGAGGGGTCATCCACCCCACTATTCTAGGAACCAGACTGATAAAAACTCCAGGGTCCCAACTGACCCCATTGATCTCCATATAATGACCTCTGTCCAGTCAAGGGCAGAGTAATATTTTGAGCCGCTCCTGGAGGAGTAGCTCTGGGACAGGAAAAAATACCCATCATATTCCCTGAAAGCGAAGTAACTCCAACCCCACCTGAAGCCCTATCAGAGACAGACTCTTGAGTGATTAAGACTGACACCTGGCGGGAAGGCAAAGAGGGTAGAATGGCTCCTCATGCTTGAAGCCAATACCTGTGGAGACAGATACAAGCAGTGGACCAGTTGGATCACTTGGAGCTTTAAGCAGGGTGCTAAAAGCCAAAAGACAGTGCCTGACAGTGGTTAGCACCTGAGTACCTAACAGAAAGTCCAGAATTGGCAGACAGAACAGAAGAGTGGGGACCTAAGCCAGCGTCCACAAGGCATTAAAACTCAGCTGAAGCAAATGACACTTCACTTTATTTTTTTATTCTTATCTCTTTTATTTTTTAGACCTTTTTCCTCCTCTCTTCTCTTTTTCTCCTGTTTTTCTTCTCCTTTCTACATTGCAGTTTTTCTTTCCTTTCTTTTTTCCCCTTTTTAAAAATTGATGTTCCTATCTGCTTCATTGATTTATTATTCTAGTCTCTGTTGTTTTGTTCATATATCTAATTTCCTCTTCCCTGCTCATATTCATTTTCCCTTTCTCATTGCTTTTCTTTTATTTTCTTTCACTACTAATTTTTAAATTTTTTTCTCTTTCTCTTTTCTTCTGCTACTAATTTCTTAACTTGGTTCACTTCCTAAATTTAGGACTATCTGCTCTCTCCTCTTCAATTTTTTTCTTTATATTTTTTATCTTCTCATTTCTTTTCTCCCTCCTTATTCTAAACCGGTCATTCCCCTATTCCCCAAAATCTTTTTTAAAAAATAATTCCTTATTGTTGAAAGTATTACATATGTTCCCCTTTTTTCATCATTGAACCCCTCCACCCAGCCACCACACTCCCCCAGCCCTAGGCCTTCAGCACCCTATTGTCTGGGTCCATGGGTAATGCATATATGCATACGAGGTCTTGGGTTGTGTACCTCCTACCCTCCCTGCCTTCCCTCTGAGATTCTGCACTCTGTTCCATGCTTCCATGTCTCTGGATCCACTCTATTCATCAGTTTATTTTGTTACTTAGATTCCACATGTGAGTGAGATCATGTGACATTTGTCTTTCTCTGGCTGACTTATTTCACTTAGCATGATACTCTCCAGGTCCCTCCATGCTGTCTCAAAGGGTAAAAGAGTCTTCTTTTTTACTGCTGAATAGTATTCCATGATATAAATGTACCAAAGCTTTTTTACCCACTCATCTACTGATGGACATTTGGGCTGTTTCCAGATATTTGCTATTGTAAATTGTGCTGCTATGAACATAGGGGTGCATATATTCTTTCTGGTTGGTATTTCTGGATTCTTGGGATATATTCCCAGAAGTGGGATCACTGGGTCAACTGACAAATCTATTTTTAATTTTCTAAGGAAACTCCATACTATTTTCCATAGTGGCTATACCAGTCTGCATTCCCACCATCAGTGCACGGGGGTTCCCTTCTCTCCACATACTTGCCAGCACTTAGGATTTTTTGATTTGTTCATAGTAGCCATTCTGGCAGGTGTGAGATGATACCTCATTTGTCATCTTAATTTGCATCTCTCTGATGATCAAACACTTTGGGCATTTTTTCATGTCTCTTGGCCATCAGTATGTCCTCTTTGGAGAAGTGTCTATTTAGGTCCTTGCCCATTTTTTAATTGGATTGTTTGTCTTCCTTTTAAGTTGTATGAGTTTCTTGTATATTTTGGATATTAACCCTTTATCAGATGTATCATTGACAAATATGTTCTCCCATACAGTGGGCTCCCTTTTCCTTTTGTTGATGGTTTCTTTTGCTGTGCAGAAGCTTTTTATTTTGATGAAGTCCAATTGGTTTATTTTCTCCTTAGTTTCCTGTGTCCTAGGAGTTGTAACTGTAAACATATTGCTAACACAGATGTCTGAGATTTTGCTGCCTATGATTTCTTCTAGTTTTTTTATGGTTTCATGATTTACATTTAAGTCTTTTATCCATTTTGATTTTATCCTTATGTATGGTGTAAATTGGCAGTCTAGTTTCTTTCTTTTCTTTTCTTTTTTTTGCATGTACCTGTCCAATTTTCCCAACACCATTTATTGAAGAAACTATCTTGACTCCATTGTATGCTCTTGCTTCCTTTCTCAAATATTAGTTGAGCATAATGGCTTGGATTAATTTCTGAGTTCTCTGTTCTGTTCCATTGATCTATATGCCTGTTCTTGTGCCAGTACCAGGTTGTTTTGATTATGGTGGCTTTGTAGGATAACTTGATATCAGGTATCGTGATTCCTCCAACTTTGTTCTTTCTTCTCCAGATTTCTGAAGCTATTGGGCTTTTTTATTTCATATAAATTTGTGGAGTATTTTTCTAGCTCTGTGAAATATGCCATTGGTACTTTAATAGGAATTACATCGAATCTGTAGATTGCCTTGGGTAATATGGACATTTTATTGATGTTGATTCTACCAATCCATGAACACAGTATATTCTTCCACTTGTTTATGTCTTATTGTATCTATTTTTCAACGTCATGTAGTTTTTCAAGTACAGGTCTTTTGTCTCCTTGGTCAAGTTTATTTCTAAGTATCTTAATTTTTTTTCATTGCAATGGTAAATAGGATTGTGTGTTTAGTTTCTCTTTTGGAGAATTCATTATTAGTGTAAGAAAAAGCCATAGATTTTGGGTGTTGATTTTGTATCCTGAAACATTGTTAAATTCATTTATTAAATCTAGTAGTTTTTTGGTGGAGTCTTTAGGGTTTTCTATGTACAATATCATGTCATCTGTGAATAATTAGAGTTTTACTTCCTCCTCTCCAATTTGGATGCCTTTTCTTGTAATGCTGGCTTGATGGTGATGTACTCCTTCAGTCTTTTTTGTGTTTGTTTAAGAAGCTCTTTATTTGACTGTCTATTTTGAATGATAGCCTTGCTGGATACAGCCTTTCTTCTTGCCTGATCATTGTGGCTAGGACTTCCTGTACTATGTTGAATAAGAGTGGTGAAAGCGGACATACCTGTCTTGTTCCTGTTCTTAGGGGAAATGGTTTTACTTTTTGCCCATTTAGTATGTTGTTCACTATAGGTTTGTCATAAATGGCCTTTACCATGTTGAGATATGCACCCTCTATTCCCACTTTGCTGAGAGTTTTTAATAAAAAAATGGGTGTTGGATTTTGTCAAATGCTCCAGTCCACTACACACTCCCTCTGCCAGAGCAAAAGGTGGGTGGCTCCACAGGGAATTTTGTGTGTTGACCCTTTAAGAGGGTGCCTGAATTTCCAGCCATCACTCCCTGGCAGACAGCAACCCTGCTGCTTTTCATAGCTAGAAGTTATGGATACCCTTCTCAATTTTGGTGCTCTCTGCTGGGCAGTCCATCTTGGGGATTAGATCTCAGAGTTCTTAATGGCAACCCCCTACAGCTGAGATATCTCTCTGGAACTTCAGTTGCTGTCTGTTGGTGCCCGGCCAGCCCTTTTGTGCCTCTGTCCCTTCTACCTGTCTCTATGTGGTCTCCACTTTTGGTCCTCAGGTATCAGGGTTCTCTCCAGAGAGTCTTCCATTGATTATTCAGGAAAATTTTTCTGTATTTTAGTTGTAATTCCAGTTTGTTCCCAGGAGCATAGCTGTGCACCATCTACTTACTCTGCCACCATTTTTAATGTCGTTTTTTACTATTCCTCTAATTCTTTAATGTTATTTCCTTTATTTAAGCTCTGCATCTACAGATTCTGACCCGACCCTTCTTTTCTAGGTGTTTTTTGTTCGTGCTTTCTCCCCCTCCCCCCATATTTTTTTCTTTTCTTGTATTTCTGTAATTTTTGCTCTTTTCTCTTTCCTGATTCACTTTTCTCTGGTGGTTATTTTTGTTCAGTTTATAAGGATATTGTGTACATTTGTGTTCTGGTCCTTTTGTGACATGTCTTGTCTTGTATTTTGTGCTTTTTGCTCAGCACCTCCACAGTGGCTGGCACGATATGGTAGGGAGTGAGCCACATAACCAGGCACCCTGAGAGGAGACTCCATCCATGAATGGGACAATAACATTCAACACCCAATTACATCAGGGGAACCCAAATATCTCAAGTAGGGGGCCTCCCTAGGACATCCAGTTCAGGAGACCTCAGAGACTGCACTACTGGGTTTCACAAAAACATCTACTATATAAGACCAACCCCCAAAAATCTGTGTGGCACAGCACTTTGATCTAGTCCATAGAAACAAATACAAAGGAACAGCAAAAATGGGGAGACAAAGAAACAACCCCCAAATGAAAGGAAAGGAGGAATCACCACAAAAGGAACTAAATAAAATGGAAGAAAGTAATTTGTCAGATACGGTATTCAGAGTAATAGTTATAAGGATGCTCAAACATCTGGATGTCAAATACATGCAACCCAATGAGAATTATAAGGAGCTAAATGAGAAATACTCCAGCATGTGTATGAATCAAGAGGAAATGAATAATGATATAGAAGCAATAAAGAACACAATGAAAGGTTTCAATGGTAGACTAGAAGGAGCTGCGGACCAAATCAGCAAGTTAGAAGACAAAGTAGAAAAAGGCACTCAAGCAGAACAGCAACTGGAAAAAAAATTAAAAATCAGGAGGAGAGCCTAAGGGAGCTTTGGGAAAACATGAAATGAAATAATATCTACATAATAAGGAAAGGAAGCTGAGCAAGGAATAGAAAACCTGTCTGAAGAAATAATGACAGAAAACTTCCCGGACTGGGGAGAAAAAAGTCACACAAGTCCAAGAGGCACAGAGAGTTCCAATCAAGACGAACCCAAAAAGACCAACACTTGGAGAAACCAAGATGGCGGCATAGGTAAACACCGGAGATTGCTTCCTCGCACAACCACTTCAAAAATACAACTAAAAGACATAACGGACATCATCCAGAAGCACAGGAAGGCTGGGTGGAAATTCTACAACTAGAAGGAAAGAGAAAAGTATACCGAGACTCAGAGAAGGTGCGGTGCGGAAGTAAAATACAAAGGTGCGGAGATGCATGCGGAGAGGGCTGGCAGCTGAAGACACGATTGTCTTTTTCAATCGGGAGGGAGTCTCAGGCTCTGAGCTTCAGTTCCGGGTGAGTCTCTGGGGACCCAGACTCATACGGGGGAAACGGGACTGTCTGGCATCGGTCGGAACTCGAGGGCAGCTTTCTCTCAGAGGCACTCGCAGCAATTGCCAGGACCTCTGAAGGCAGGACGGAGAGCAGCCATACTGCTGGCTCGTTCAGCCCGCCCTGTTGATCCCCTGGGACCC
>NW_005372150.1:814137-817476 GCF_000412655.1 Myotis brandtii
GAGATTAGACAATAATCGTGCACCTATGGATGAGGACAGTGGATGGGGAGTGAGGGAGGAGGGGGGGGTGGGAACTGGGTGGAGGGGAGTTATGGGGGGAAAAAGAGGAACCAATGTAACAATCTGAACAATAAAGATTTAATTAAAAAAAGAAACATAATAAAAACCAACACTAAGACACATCATAATTAAATTGGCAAACATTAAAGACAAAGGAAGAATCTTAAAGCCTGCAAGAGAGAGACAGGAAGTTACCTTCAAGGGATCTCCCATTAGACTATCAACAGATTTCTCAAAAGAAATACATCAGGCCAGAAGGGAAGGAATGAAGTATACAAAGTGATAAAAAAAAAAAAAAGAAAGAAAGCAGGGAACTGAATGCAAGAATACTCTATCCAGCCCTAACCAGTTTGGCTCAGTGGATAGAACGTCAGCCTGTGGACTCAAGGGTCCCAGGTTCAATTCCGGTCAAGGGCATGTACCTTGGTTGTGGGCACATCCCCAGTAGGGGGTGTGCAGGAGGCAGCTGATCGATGTTTCTCTCTCATCAATATTTCTAACTCTCTATCCCTCTCCCTTCCTCTCTGTAAAAAAAAATCAATAAAATATATTTTTTAAAAAAGAAAGAATATTCTATCCAGCAAGGATATCATTCAAAATTGAAGGTGAAATCAGGAGCTTTGCAGACAAAAAAAAGGGTAAGGGAGTTTATTACCACCAAACAAACCATGCAAGAAATGCTAAAGGGACTATTGTAAAAAGAAAAATAGAAAGTGAAAAGGGAACACAGTCATAAAGAATTAAAATGACAACAAACAAGTACCTATCAATAATAACCTTAAATGTAAATGGATTAAATGCTCCAATAGAAAGTCATAGGGTAGATGAATGGATAAGAAAACATGACCTATATATATGCTGTCTACAAGAGACCCATATCAGAACAAAGGACTCACACAGACTGAAAGTGAAGGGATGGAAAGGAAATTTTCAGGCAAATGGACATGAAAAAAAAAAAAAAAAGCTGGGGTAGCAATACTTATATCTGAAAAAATAGACCTCAAAGTGAAAGCCATAACAAGAGATGAGGAAGGCCACTTCATAATACTAAAGGAATCAATGCAAGAGGCTATAACTCTGGTAAACATATATACTCCCAATAAAGGAGCATCTACATATATTTAAAAAAACTTCTGGATGATATTAAGGGAGAGCTCAACAGCAAAACAATCATAGTAGGGAACTTTCATACCCCACTGATAACACTGGATAAATCTTCTAGACAAAAAAATCAACAAGGACACAGCAATCCTAAATGACACTCTGGAACATATGGAACTAAATGATGTCTTCAGAACATTCTATTCCAAAGAGACAAAATTTACATTCTTAATTGCACATGGGACATTTTTCAAAGATAGACCACATGTTAGGATATATGCTAAGTCTCTGCAAATTCATGAAGATTGAAATCATATCAGGCATCTTCTCAGGCCACAATGGCATGAAATTAGAAATCAGCTATAATAAAAATGCCCCAAACAATCAAATACATGGAGGCTAAATAGCATGCTATTAAACAATGAATGGGTTACCAAAGAGGTAAAAAAAAATATCCTGGAAAAAAATGAAAATGTACACACAACAATCCAAAATCTATGGGACCCAGTGAAAGCAGTCCTGAGAAAAAAGTTCTTAGGGCTACAAGTGAACATGGAACAATCTCAAAGATAGACCACATGTTAGGGCACAAAACAAGTCTATACAAATTCAAAAAGATTGATATAATACCAAGCATCTTCTCAGATCACAATGGCATGAAGTTAGAAATTAATTACAATAAAAAAACTCAAAAACAATCAAATACATGGAAGCTAAATAGCATGTTACTAAACAATAAATGGGTCAACAATGAGATCAAGCAAGAAATTGAAAACTTCCTGGAAACAAATGAAACTGAACACACAACCACCCCAAAGCTATGGGAGAGAGCAAAAGCAGTCCTGAGAGAGAAGTTCATAGCACTACAGGCCTACCTCAAAAAAAAAGAAAAAGGACTAATAAACTACCTAGCCCTACAACCAAATGAATTAGAAAGAAAACCTCAAGAAAAGCCTCAAGAAAGTAGAAGGAAGGAAATAATAAAGATCAGAGTGGAAATAAATGACATGCAGACTAAAAAACAAATAAAAAACAGTATAAAAATCAATAATTCCAACAGCTGGTTCTTTGAAAAGATAAACAAGATTGATGAACCCCTAACCAGACTCATCAAGAAACGGAGAGAGAAGACCCAAATAAATAAAATCAGAAATGAAAAGAGGCGATAAAATAATGGACAGGACAGAAATACAAAGGATTGTAAGCAAATAGTACGAACAACTATATGTCAACAAACTGGACAACCTGGACAAAATGGACAAGTTCCTAGAAACATATGATCTTTCAAAACTCTACCACGAAGAATCAGAAAACCTGAGTAGGCCAATAAGAACTGGTGAAATTGAAACAGTAATTATAAAACTTTCAGCAACAAAAGTCCTAGGCCTAACTGATTTACAGGTAAATTTTACCAAACATTCAAAGAAGAACTAACACCCATCCTCCTCAAACTATTCCACAAAATTCAAGAGGAAGGAACACTTTTTATGAAGCCAGCATTATCCTAATTCCAAAACCAGATAAAGACACTACAAAGAAAGAAAATTACAGACCAATATCCCTTATAAGCACAGATGCTAAAATCCTCAACAAAATAGTAACATATGGAAACCAGCAATATATTAAAAATTATCATACACCATGATCAAGTGGGATTTATTCCAGGGATGCAAGGCTGGTACAATATTTACAAATCATAAAACATGATACCTCACACAAGCAAATCTACACTAATAAAAGAGAAACATGGTAATTGGCGTACGACCGCTACCATTCCCATTGGCTAATCAGGGAGATATGCAAATTAACTGACAGCCAAGATGGCGGCCGGCAGCCAGGCAGCTTGAAACTAACATGACAGCCAAGATGCAGCCAGGCAGCTTGAAACTAACATGAGGCTTGCTTCCTTCAGTGACGGAGGAAACCAACGTTCCCCGCTTCCCCGCCAGGCCTCTGAGCCTGCAGTTTGAACATTGTAACAAACATAGAAGCTAAAAAAAAATCCAGAAACCAGCTTTCAGCGAGCTGGGATCTCAGAGCTGGAGTCAGAGCTGGAGTTATACATTGTTTCGAACCGAAACAAACCAGATACCTACTTTCAGCAGCGGAGGCCTAAGAGCTGGAGCCTCAGAGCTAAAGCTGGCCCAGAATAAAAAAAAGAAAAAAGAAAAAAAGGAG
>NW_005372150.1:818557-821487 GCF_000412655.1 Myotis brandtii
CCCCCCCCCCCCCCCCGAGTGCACAAATTTTTGTGCACCGGGCCTCTAGTAAAAAGATAAAAACCATGGGATCATATCAATAGATGGAGGAAAAGCATTCAATAAAATGCCACACCAATTTTTGGTAAAATCTCTCAATAAAGTGAGAATAGAGGGATCATACCTCAACATAATAAAGGACATACATGACAAACCTACAGCCAACGTAATACTCCATGGGCAAAAACTCAACGTGTTTCCTTTAATAACAGGTACAAGACAAGGATGTCCACTTTCCCCACTCTTATTCAAAACTAGAGGCCTGGTGCACAAAATTCGTGCACAGGAGTGTCCCTCAGCCCAGCCTGCACCCTCTCCAATCCAGGACCCTTCAGGGGAACGTCCGACTGCCTCTCGTAATCCAGGACCGCTGGCTCCTAACTGCTTGCCTGCCTGCCTGCCTGATTATTGCCCCTACCTCTGCCTGCCTGCCTAATCGCCCCTAACTGCTCCCCTGCTGTCCTGATCGCCCCTAACCACCTCTGCCTTGCCCTGCACCCGGGACCCAGGATTCCCTCCTCCAGCTGGTTTCAGGCACCTGGGACCCAGGCTTCCCTCCCTCTGGACAGCCGCAGGTACCCAGGACCTGGGCCAGCTTCGCCGGGCCACAGCCACAGGCGCTGGGAACGCAGGGTGGGTGGCTTATCCCTCTCCTGGGCTGCAGCCACAGGTGCTGGCGCCTGGGACTGCAGGGTGGGCAGCTTGTCCCTCTCCCAGGCCGCAGGTGCAGGCGCAGGTGCAGCCACTGGCGCCCGGGACTGCGGGGTGTGTGGCTTGTCCCTCTCCTGGGCTGCAGGCACAGGTGCAGCCACTGGCACCCGGAACCACAGTGAAGGCAGCTTGTTCCTCCCCTGGGCCGCAGCCTGGCTGGTCCCCATTCCTCTCTCGTGAGCTCATTTGTGCCTGGCTGGTCCCCATTCCTCTCTCCCCAGTGTTGAGTGTCTGAGCCATTATGGGTGATGGCGTGAGGGCATGATGACAATTTGCATATTAGCTCTTTATTATATAGGATAGTACTAGAAGTCCTAGCCACAGCAATTAGACAAGAAGAAGAAACAAAAGGCATCCAAATTGGAAAAGAAGAAGTAAAACTGTCATTATTTGCAGATGACACCATGATATTGTATATAGAAAACCCTAAACACTCCACCAGGAAACTACTAGACTTAATAAATGAATGAGGAAAGGTAACAGGATACAAAAGCACCATCTGCAAATCAATGGCATTTTTATACACCAATAATGAACTCTCAAAAAGAGAAATCCCATTACCATTGCAACAAAAAATATAAACTTAACCAAGATCTGTACTTGGAAAACTATAGGACATTGAAAAAATATATAGAGAAAGATACAAACAAATGGAAGCATATACCATGTTCATGAATTGGAAGCGTTATCATCAGTAAAATGTTTATACTACCCAAAGCAATCTACAAATTCAATGAAATCACTATTAAAATACCAATGGCATACTTCACAGAGCTAGAACAAATACTCCAAAAATTTATATGGAATCATAAAAGACCATGAATAGCTGCAGCAATCTTGAGAAAGAAGAACAATGTAAGAGGGATCAAAATAATGGGTATCATACTACACCACAAAGCTATTATAACCAAAACAGCTTGGTACTGGCACAAGATCAGGTATGTAGACCAATGGATCAGAACAGAGACCACAGAATTTGACCCACACCATTACAGTCAATATTTGACAAAGGAAGCAAGAACATACAATGGCATAATGACAGTCTCTTCAATAAATGGTGTTGGGAAAACTGGACAGACACATGCAAAAAGATGAAACTAGACAACCAACTTACACCATACACAAGAATAAACTCAAGATGGATAAATGACTTAAATGTAAGCCATGAAACCATAAAAATCTTACAGGAGAACATAGGCAGCAAAATCTCAGACATCTTACATAGCAATATGTTTATGAACATATCTCCTAGGGCAAAGGAAACTAAGGAGAAAATAAACAAATGGGACTGCATCAAAATTAAAAGCTTCTGCACAGCAAAAGAAACCACCATTAAATTGAAAAGGAAACCCACTGTATGGGAAAACATATTTGATATATCTGATAAGGAGTTAATATCCAAAATATATAAAGTACTCATACAACTCAACAAAAAGAAAACAAACACTCCAATTAAAAAATGAGCAGAAAACCTGAATAGACATTTCCCCAAAGAGGGCATACAAATAGCCAAGAGACATGAAAAAATGCTCAAACTCCCTAATCATCAGAGAAATGCAATCCTATCTAATAAAAGAGAAACATGGTAATTAGCCGTACGGCTGCTACCCGTCCCATTGGCTAATCAGGGAGATATGCAAATTAACTGCCAGCCAATATGGCGGCCGGCAGCCAGGCAGCTTGAAGCTAACAGGGAGGCTTGCTTGCTCCAGTGACTGCGGACTCCAACGTTCCCCGCCTGACTTTCCGGCCTCTCAGCTGCAACTCTAAGCAACTATGTTGCAAATATAGAAGCTAAACAAAACCCCAGAAACCTGCTTTATTCAGCCGGGCTTCAGCCAGCCGGACCGCAACATTGTATCAAATACAGAAGGTAAACGAAGGCCAGAAACTTGCTTTCAGCAGCCGAGGCCTCAGAGATAAAGCTGGCCCAGAATAAAAAAAAAAAGAAAGAAAAAAAGGAGCGGTTGGGAGCTTCAGTCACCCGCCAGCCTGAAAACGGCCCTCAGCCCCTTAGCCAGACTGGCCAGGCACCCCAGTGGGGACCCCCACCCTGATCCAGGACACCCTTCAGGGCAAACCAGCCAGCCCCCACCAGTGCACCAGGCCTCTATTCTATATAGTAAAAGGGTAATATGCCTCCCAGCACCGGGATCAGTGGAGCCGCGAGGCCTCCCGGC
>NW_005372150.1:821706-828688 GCF_000412655.1 Myotis brandtii
CAACTCCCCAATCGGCCCTGCTCTGAGCCCGCCCAGGGGCTGCACCTAGGGATTGGGCCTGCCCTCTGCCACCTGGGAGCAGGCCTAAGCCAGCAGGTCATTATCTCCTGAGGGGTCCCAGACTGCGAGAGGGCACAGGATGGGCTGAGGGACCCCCTCTCCCCCCCGAGTGCACAAATTTTTGTGCACCGGGCCTCTAGTTAAAATTATAATGAGCTATCACCTCACACCTGTCAGAATGGCTATCATAAAAAAAAAATCAACAAGCAACAAGTGCTGGTGAGGATGTGGAGAAAAGGGAACACTAGTTCACTGCTGGTAGGAATGTAGACTGGTGCATCCACTGTGGAAAACAGTATAAAGTTTCCTCAAAAAATTAAAAATGGGACTTCTGTTTGACCCAGCAATCCCACTTCTGGGAATATATCCTAAAAACCCCAAAACACCAATCAGAAAGAATATATGTAGCCCATATATTTATAGCAGCATTATTTACAATAGCTAAGATTTGGAAACAGCCCAAGTGCGCATCAGTAGATGTATGGATAAAAAAGCTATGGGACATTTACACTATGGAATAAAAGAGGGATCTCACCCTTTGGGACAGCATGAATGGACCTGGAAAGTATTATAATAAGTGAAATAAGCCAATATGAGAAAGACAAATATCACATATCTCACTTATTTGTGGAATCTAATGAACAAAACGAATTGACCAACAAAATAAGACCCAAAGCATGGAGGCATGGAATAGATTGACATAACTTGATGTGGGTTTGGAGGGATGAGAAGAGATAAACCAAAGAACTTATATATTTACTAGAGGCCCAGTGCATGAAATTTGTGCACGGAGGGGGGGGAGGGAGTTCCCTCAGCCCAGCCTGCACCCTCTCCAATCTGGGACCCCTCGGAGGATGTCCAACTGCCAGTTTAGGCCCAATCCCCGGGATGAGGCCTAAACTGGCAGTCGGATATCCCTCTCAAAATCCTGGACCACTGGCTCCTAATTGCTCACCTGCTTGCCTGCCTGCCTGGTCACCCCTAACTGCCCCCCGCTGCCGACCAGGTCGCCCCCAACTGCCTCCTCTCTACCAGCCTGGTCGCTCCTAGCTGCCCCCCCCACCAGCCTGGTCACCCCTTACTGCCCCCCGCTGACCTGGTTGCCCTCAACTGCACACCCCGTGCCAGCCTGGTTGCCCCCAACTGCCCCCCCTGCTGGCCTGGTCACCTCTCACGGCCCCCCTGCCGGCTGGTCACCCCATGCAGCCTGCTGTTCGGTCATTTGGTCGTTCTTCACTAACCCCCCTGCTGGCCTGGTCGTAGGCAGCCATCCTGTGATGGCATGAGGGTCAATTTGCATATTACCACTTTATTAAATAGGATAGGCATAGCCCATGATAAGAGCAATAGGGTGGCGAAGACCTGGGTCTTCTGCAGGGGTGGGTAGGGGCTGGGAGGAGAGGGGGTAAACTGGGAGAAAATGGGAGCTATCTGTAATACTATCAACAATAAAAAATACATATTTTTTTAAAAGAAGGTTGTAAATTAGAAGTTGTTGATATGGAAAGATCTGCAGGGATGTGCTATAGGTAGAAAAGTAGTAAGGTGCAAAGCAGTGGGCAGAGTGATTATATAAGTAAAAATGCTGGTATATCTAAGTGTTCTGGAATGAAATGCAGAGTGATCCTCTTCAGTGAGAGGGACTGTCAAAGAAAGGGAGGTTTTAGTTTTTCTTTTATTGTCTTTGAAATGTTTGAATGTCCTAAATACATGCTTGCATTAATTTTCTTTTTAAAATGCCCCTTGGATTACCTGTGTGGCAGCATTACTCACCATTTTTATTCTCTTTATGTTTTTCTATATTGAAATTGAAAACCTTTTAAAATCTTGGATTCCAGAAAATTGTGATGCTTCTGTGTGTGTGTATGTGTGTGATACTGTTGTTCCCTAGGAGGACCCACTCAGAGCCTGTACCCTCCCCTTCTGGGCCTGGGCGTCTCATCCTCAAAAAAAAGCACTGGGATGGGCTGGGGGTATTGCTGGCTCTAACAGTGGAGGCTAACACCTCACTGTTTGCTAAATGTTTTTTTAGAGGCAGCTCTCCCTCTTCTTTGTCCTGTTAACCTGGTGTAAAGTCAGCTCATTGGACAAAGGGGTGTGGGGTTTGAGGGTCTGGGTGAGGAGGTATAGGAGCATGGCCCACTCCTCAAAAATAGCAAAGTGCACAGGGAATTGTCCCAGAGGATGCTCTGTGGGTGTGGAAGCAGCTGGCCCAAAGCCTTCTTTCTAAGTGAGGCTGCACGGACACTGAAGGCTGGTGCTGGTGGGCCCAGCCCCTGCTAGCAATTGAATCCTGTAGCCACACGGACGTGTGTGTCTGGGAGTTGATTGGGGGCACCTGTGTTTGTGCTTCCATATGCATTTTTGGACTTACACATCTGTGCTTCATGCATGTGACGGAGCAGTTTTACTGTTAAGTTCCAGGGCCCTCACTTACACAGGCCCCTGCCAAGGCTCCATCTTCAATTTATAGTTTTAGTCATCTGATTTTGAAAAACAGTACTCCTCCCCATTGAATAAACATCAAGCCCAACCTGCTCCTGAGCGATTTATATCATACTGTCACATGTTTATCATGTCTATGTTTATGTCTCCCTCCCTCCTTTCTCTCCTTCTCTCCCTCACTCCTTCCTCCTTCCTTTCTTTCTTCCTTCAATGTTTGTGTTTCAGGATCTTTGCCTTCTGGGAAAGAAGCATAATAATGAGGAAGACACTCTATTTCAGAGGTTCAGGGATCCACAAAAGCATATTGTGGGGCATCCAACCTTCAACCAGGACAATCAGGAAAACAAATGATGGAAGAATCAAAGGGTGGCCAGACCTGGGCTGGAATGTGGGGAACACACTGGGAGCACGACTGGGAGCCTCTGTGGTGTGTGTCTGTCTCTGTGCATTTATGTTTATATCTGGATATGATAAGGTGTGTGTGTGTCTGTGGCTGTCAGGTATTTGTCTCTCTCTCCATGGGTACAGTTGCTTGCTGTTGGCCTCACGTGCCTTCCAGTGGCAGAAGCCTGGCAGTGCTGTGGGCTAATGAGGAATTCATGAGCCGTGGCGTTCCCTTAGGCCAGTCCTCCCTGGTGGAGCAAACTGCTAGGAGCCCAGAGATGGGAGTGATGATTTCATCCCACCCAGGGCATCCAAACATCCCTACTGGTCTTGAGAGGCCCTGGCAACCTCTTCTAAGGCTGAGGCTGGGGCTCTAAGAAATGCAATGATTTCTCATTCGTTGGGCACCACCTAGTCACAGGTTGTATCAACTGTTTGATTTTGGGGTATGGAATGGATGGTTGGCAGAGCTGGCCAAGCCTGAGTATCAGGTTTCCATGGTAACAGGCCCTGTGAGTGCTCTGCATCAGTAAGATGTTTGCAGGCAGCTATGGCTGGCACTTGACACTTTGGGGACACCCTGTGGGCTTGGCAAGGCAGAGCATTAAAGCAGGGCCAAAAGAACTACTCCTGGGTCCTGTGTCCCTGGCAGCATCTCCTCACAGCAGGTGTCCAGGGTCCTGCCAGGGAAGGCCGGCAGCTTGTCCCCCAGTGTGGAACAGGTCCTTCTCTTGGACCAGAGTGACAAACCCGAGAGCAGCTCTCCCCCAACCTGTTGCTGCTGCTCCTGCTCCTTTGCTGTCAAGGCTTGGTCCAGCCTGGCTGGCATGGCTCAGTGGTTGAGCATCGACCTATGAACCAGGAGGTCACAGTTCGATTCCCGATCAGGGCACATGCCTGGGTTTCGGGCTGGATTCCCGGTGCAGGGCATGCAGCTGATCAATGATTCTCTCTCATTGATGTTTCTATCTCTCTCTCCCTCTCCCTTCCTCTCTTAAAAAAGATGTTTGCAGGCAGTACCAGGGACAGGGTCAGTTTTCAACCTCAACTAACTCCAGTTAGAGAGTTGGCTCAGAAGGGCTGTTGAAACATCCAAGGTCACCTAAAACACTAGTTTATTCTCTACTTACCCTCCACTCCCCCGATCCACTTGCTACAGTTTTCCACCTTACTCTGTGTCCCCTAATAAATCTGACCCCTGTGGACACCATCACCTGCCCTTCCTTGGCTCCTGGTTGGCTTCAGCCAATGGGAGGCACCAATGGGCATCAGAGGGTGGGAGGAGAGGAAAGTTGGGGTATTTTCCCATCTACCCCATTTTGGCAGTGTCTGTATTTCTTTGTAGCCACTCCCCTTGTGGGGTGGGGGGAGCTGACCCATAGCTGCAGCTCTCTCTGGTTCCAGGAAACCATTCCTCCCCTCTTCCCTTCAGGTTGAGTGGGCCAAGGCTCCCACTACTGCTAGACCAGGTAATGCAACATCCCCTGTTAATTCCCTTAACCCCCACCCAAACATCAGGTAAACTGCCCCTTCATTAAACTCTTCTCAGTAAACCCTATTGTGTGGGTCCTCTATTGCTGGGACCTGGTGCCCACAGTCAAGAAGATACAAACCCCCATTTTCTGCTCCTTGATCACAAGCTTCTTCTGGCCTCAGGACAGTTGCACTTGCAGTTTTCTCTCTTTAAAAATAATCTCTTCATCAATAAAACAAATAACAAAACACATTTTTTGTTTTTTGGGGTTTTTTTGTTTTTTTGTGTGTTTTTTTTTTACAAAGAGGAAGGGAGAGGGATAGAGGTACATGCCCTTGACTGGAATTGAACCTGGGACCCTTGAGTCCACAGGCCGACGCTCTATCCACTGAACCAAACCCATTAGGGCAAAACACGTTTTACATATTTAGCAGTGCTTATCACTCATTATGGGTTTAACAAATACTACTTAATGTTGTTATTGTTGCTGCTGTGTTAAATATGTATAAAATTGCTAGATACCAGAATAGACATAGGTGTTTACTTGAACTTAAAAGAGCACAGTTTTAATACTGTGTCAATTTAACTAATATTAACTAATATTGAAATATCTCATCTGTGTCAATTGTTATTCATCTTTGGTGCATTTCTACAGTTAATGCTGTCCTTTGTATGCCTGTATTTTTCAAAAGAAGTGCTATGGGCCCGGCCTGTGTGGCTCAATGGTTGAGCATCAATCTATGAACCAGGAGATCACAGTTCGATTCCAGGTCAGGGCACATGCCCAGGTTGCAGGCTTGATCCCCAGTGTGGAGCGTGCAAGAGGCAGCCAATCAATGGTGCCCTCTCATCATTGATGTTTCCATCTCTCTCTCCCTCTCCCTTCCTCTCTGAAATCAATAAAAAAAAAAATTTTTTAAAGAAGAAGTGCTATGGTTTGGGGGTTTCTTATTCATTTTAAGTTGAAATATACTCCAAGATTGCATAAAGAGGAGAAGTAATAACTATACAATGTTTGATAAATCAGCATCTTGTTTTATCACAATGACATTTTAAAATAACATATACATGAATTAAAAAAATAAAATACACATAGTTGAAAAATAAAAAAAAACAGTCATCTTGGGACCTTCCTGACCACTGTCTAAATCAGGGAAACCTTCATTCTCTCTCACCATCTCACCTTGTGCCTGTCACAGCACTTACCACATGTTGATTATGATTGTTTCCTAGTGTAATGTTTGTCTCTCCCACTAAACTGTGAGTTTGACAATGGCTTTTGAATCTTGCCTGCTGGTTTCACTACTATGTCCCAGTGCAGTCAGTGAGCAGACATACTAGGATTCTGTAATGAAGAGGCACCCAAACACACAGCATGAATAGCTTAGTTTATTTCTCCCACAGGTGATGGTGTGGGTAGGTGGTCCAAGTTAGCATGCTGGTTTGAAGGGTTCTCCAGAACACCTTCCTCCTCAGCCACACCGGACACCACTTAAAAAACCCTCTTACCCAGAGCAATCCTGCTCTCTTTGGCCTCAGCTCCCTGATCCAGCCTGCCCCAGACTCTTGTTCTCCCAACAAAAGGCTCACCTGTGCCTTCCCAAACCACAGAGCAAGTTCCCAGAGAAAAAGTTGATCTCTCACAATGACACAGGACTACTGTATGCACTTTCTTGCTTATGGTTGTTATTAAATATCACTTTTTTCCTTTCTGTGGCTATAGTTTACATCTGTCCACAACCCTCACCTTTGGGCAAATTACTTCTGTAAAATGGGCATAATCATAGTTTGCTTCCTATGGTTGCTATAAGAATTAAATGAGCATAAAGCTTTTAGAACTGAACCTAAAACCTGCAACGTGCTCTTTAAATAATCATCAGCATTCCTCTCTCTTTTGATTCTGTTAACTTCCTCATGAGGTAGATGGCAGGCATCATCTCATTTACAGATGCAGAAATGCAGGACCAGAGACCTAAAGCAAGTTGACCAAGGACACTGGGCTGGTAGGTGGTAGAGTAAGGGTTTAACCAGTCCTGAACCTCAGTGACCTCATGATAAAATTGGGGTGTGATGGCACCACCTCATAGGATTGGGTTGTGAGAATTCAAAGCCATCATGCAATCAAGTGACAAGCACATGGAGGGCACTGGTCCAAGTTCTGTGACCTTCTCCATGATGCCCACCCTGTCACCAGCCCTCATGGAGCCACCAGGGATCCCAGCTCCTGGCAGCCCTGGGGTCAGCAGCTGGGCCCACAGAGGCCCATTGTCTCTGTCCTTTGGGGCTCTATTGTTGTGGCCTCCTCACAGCGTCCAGCCCAAGACTGTCAGCTGCCCCTGGGGGTAGTTTTGGCTTCCCTCCCGGGTCGGGGGAGTCGCGAGGGACTGCACCTTGAGGACTGAATCACCGGCGGGTTCTGGGTTGTGTCGATGAAGAACGGAGGCTCAGAGAGCCTACGGCTGGCGTGGGGAGTGCTTGTGTCAAGTCTGAGCTGCCAAAGACCGGGCTGGGGCTTCACCCCGATGCGGGGAGCGCGTGACCGCAGGTCAGAGGCGGGGTCGCCTGAGGCCCGCGCACAGACCTCGCGCTGCCGGTACTCGGGAAGCAGAGACCCCGGCG
>NW_005372150.1:829364-834371 GCF_000412655.1 Myotis brandtii
TTCTTTGCAGCCCAAGGAACAGCAGGCCGTCACGGGGCGCGGGTCTGACGTCTGCTCTCGGCCCATCCAGCCTTGCGGAGGCCCCGGCGGTGGCAGCAGCCGCGGAGGTGCGCTGGGTGGGGTAGGGAGTAAGCTGCGCGGTGGAGAGGGGCTGACTGGCACCCGGCTCCTCATTGGGCCACCACCGTGCGAGCCTCTAACGTCTGTTTTGGAGCCCCAGCTCTCACGATCAGGACGCTTTCTTTGCTCAGCTATTTAGATGCATTTCTCCATCCTCGCAACAGGCACACATTTTATAGGAAACTGAGGCCTAGGGCCACACAGCTGTTCGGTGTAATTGTTAGAATGTGGAAGTGAGGTGCTGAGGTCTTGCAGCCTGACGCACCTGGGTGTACATCCGCTGCTCCGGCCTTAGTCCCCTCTCAAAGCCTTTGGTGAGATGGGAGATGGTGGTGCCTACTTCCCAGGAATGCTGTGAGGATTGGGTTGGATAATGCAGGGAAAGAGCCAATGCTCAGTAAGGATCCGCTATTCTTGTTGCTGTGGGGCTTCTTTTCTGCGGCTAAGGGACCTAGTGGTACCAGGTCAAGTCTGTCGGGTAAATCAAAGCCGACTGGTGCAGAGTGGGAGTCTGCTTCTCACACTGACCATCCCTATCTGTCTATTCTGTCCCCATGCCTACGGAAGGCCGCACACAACCCAGCTGTACCAGCACGTGCCCGAGACCCGGTGGCCCATCGTGTACTCGCCCCGCTACAATATAACCTTCATGGGCCTGGAGAAGCTGCATCCTTTTGACGCCGGAAAATGGGGCAAGGTGATCAGCTTTCTAAAAGGTATGGAAGTCCCACCTTGGACCCTACATCTGCTTCCTTTACCTTCCCCCATTGCCTTTCCCTAACACAAGCTTCAGACTCCCCTGACTCCAGCCTCAGCCCTCAGACTGCCTTCCACCCATGCTGTGAAAAGGGACTTTCCAACACAAACTTCTAAGCATATGTCCCTGTCTCAAACCTTCCCTGGCTCCCCATTGCTCTGGACCTAAGTTCTGTGTCTTCCCCTAGAAATCCAGTAAAAGTGAGCTGAAGTTTGGAGGACTCCAATGTCCATCCACCACAAGAAGAAGAGAACTTTTGCTCCAACTCCATTGGTTACAAATGGAGGAAACTGTGTCCCAGAAAAGTTAGGAAACATGCTCACAGTCACATAGCTACTAAGTAGTAGTTGTCTGAAACTCAGAGTTCCAGGCTCCTACCCTTCATGGCTCATCCCACTGGGCAAGGTCAGGCTTGCACTGTTTGAACTGTGGTGTGGAAAATCCAGGCATCACAGTAGGCTAGTGCCAGGATATTGTTGTTCCCTCTGTATCGAGGGTGCTTTCACTGAGGGAAGTAGGAAGTGTTACCGAAATGTTACCTGGTATAGGATGACTCAGTTCTTCTGATCACACCATGGAGAAAATCTCATTTGTGGGGCTAGCCCATCTTAAACACTAAGCCCATCTCCCTTTTTAACAAATCCAGAGCAAGCCTGAGGCTCTGAACCTTGCAGAAAATAGAATCAAATTAGAGATTAATAACACTGTTTCTATTGTATTTTTTTTTTAATTTCTGGCTAACTTCTATTTATGGCAAGTGATACTTATTTGCAGTTTGCAGTAGTGACTACAGTGAGTATTCACAGAAAAATATTAACTAGAAAAGAATACAAGTTGTGTGCAGCGGTGCAAGAACTCTGGCACAGTGAGCAGAGCCAGCCTGCCCTCACCTTGTAGTTCTCTCGCTGTCTGAGTTGCTCCTCCCATGTCCCCTTCTTGGGCTCCTGTATCACCCAGTAGCCTGACAGAAGTGTTCCTTGTCTCCCTCATCCGGAGCCAACAGTCCTCTTGAGTTCTCTCCTTTCTCCTATGAGGATGTAGGTGGAAAGGAGGCAGGGGTCATATGGTGAAGGGCCTTGGGTGCCTCCAAGAAAAGAGCTGGCCCTTTGCCTGAAGACACTGGGGAGCCATAAAATGTCCTGGGGGTGGGTAGGGGGAGTACCTACTGTATGTGGAACTATATGTGAGAAATGTATGTAACTAGTTGGTTTCTGCCAGGGTTGGTTCCTAAGGGTAACACTTTAAAACAGGTCCCCTAGATTCTGACCTTGTTTGTCCCTTTGATTTCCCTAGAACCCAGAGAATCATGGGCCTGTTCTCACTGTGCTCTAGAGCAGTGGTCAGCAAAATGCGGCCCGAGAGCCACTTGCGGCTCTTTGGCCCCTTGAGTGTGGCTCTTCCACAAAATACCACGTGCGGGTGCGTGTACAGTGCGATTGAAACTTTGTGGCCCATGCGCAGAAGTCGGTTTTCGGCCTAGGCGAGTCTATTTTGAAGAAGTACTGTTGATATGTGGCTCTGTTGACTAATGAGTTTGCCGACCACTGCAGAGCATTTCGTCTCTGGACCTCAGTTTCTTCCTTTGAAAAATGGAGCAAATCTTGTCTGGTGTATGTGAGGGGTGATGAAATAATGCAGTGTTTTCTAAACATCGGTCATTTGCAAACCACTCTTGGGACCTTGCCATCTCTTCATGCCACCTGTTCCATTTTTACTTCATATTTTTTATTGACTTAGCCTTCATTTTTAAAAACTTAAATAAACTTGTTTTAAAAGGAAACATATGTCATCTAAATGGGAAAGCTGGTTTCACTTGCCATAAATAGAAAGTCGTGGGAAATATAAATTCATTGAAAACAAGAGTATAATTCAATTCAGGCTGCTGCTTACTGTTGCTGCAGGTTGTGAGTGCTTTTTGGGGGGTTAAAAAGGGAGATGATCATGGGTCAGGCAGGGATTAAAGAGAGGCCACACCACACTGAGCCTCCCAGGATGCCATCAGAAGTTGGGGGGAGAATTGATCAAAGAACTTTTCTCACCTAGAGGGTCAACATCATTGACCCATGTGTCATCTGCCTCTGAAAGTTTTCCAGACACACGGAGCTCACCTCGTGGCTATCAGTGGCTTGGAAAGGATCTTTGTGTGCACAATGTCTGAAGTCCCCTGGCCTAAGGGCCTGGCCATTGTTCACACTGGCCTTCGGAGGTGGCCTGTTGACAGAATGCCCATAAACTAGCAATGCCCACCTTCTCCTGGGGCAGGGCTGACAGAGGCCAGGTTTGCAGCCTGTGGGAGGGTCTGGGCTGAGCCCTCCCAGAAGGGAAGCATGGTGCCCACTTTGTGGTTTCAGAAGAGAAGCTTCTGTCAGACGGCATGCTGGTAGAGGCACGGGAAGCCTCAGAGGAAGACCTGCTGGTGGTGCACACGAGACGTTATCTCAACGAGCTAAAGGTACAAGGGCCAGAAGGGCTGCCAGCCAGGAGGAGTGGCCAGGGGAGGGCAGCTCAGCCTGGGAAAGCACAGCCTAAAGGGGCTCAATTCCTGTCCATAGCACAGGGGAAGCATGTGGGTCTGTGGTTCCAAGAGGAGCGAGGTGTCATGAAAGGCAGACACCAGGGATGGCTAGATTGCTCCGGGGGTTATGAGTTCCCAGTCTCTGGAATTGTGAGAACAGGGATGTCCACTTGATGGAGAGTGAAACTTCACAGGGATTGGGGCTTCTATATTAATGACTTTCAATCTGTGCTCTATGAACAGGCTGCAAAGACCCGCTGAGATGATGGACAGGGTAGCCCCAGCCCTGTCCCTATCCAATCCAAGCTGTTCTATTTGGCCTACTTTTATATTGGATTGAAGTTTAAGATTTTGTTCTAAGAACTTGTACTGCTAAAGACTTGTTGAAAACTGTTGTGCTAAAAATGAGTTTGACACCCCCAGGGCCCAGCAGGGAACATACCTGGTCATGCAGATGGTGGTGTATGGGTGAACTGGAAGCTGCTGCCCTTCCCAAGTGGGTGGCTGCTACCCAGCCCCACTGTAGGCCCAGCATGGCCAGAGTGCCTGGCTTTGAAGCAAAGCCAGAAATCCAGATTATTAAGTGACAGTTCCTGATTTCTTAATATGTTTACTCATTTAAGATTTTAAAATCCCACCTACAGGCTCTCTGCTCATGACCTCCTTCTAGACTCGGGCCCACAGCTGTCATCAGTGCTGAGGTTTTGAGGTGGAGGCAGTTAGTCAGTCCCCTTTGTGGGAGCAGAGGGGAGGGCTGGGTAAGGGGTCGCATCCAAACTTGTGCTGTTAGCCTGCCCTGGTGGGGTCAGGGATGCAACAGGTTCTCTGCCCCTAGGAGTGTGGGAGCTCTATACACCTGAAACCTATGTAACATTATTAGCCAATGTCACCCCAATAAATGAAATGAGATGTTCTTTTAAAGAAAGATTCATTTTAGACTAAGAGCCATAGTAGAGGTCACCAGGCTCCTCCCCTCCATAGGTGGAAAAGCTTAGGCCCAGAAAGAGGATACACCTTGGCTATGAAGGAAAAAAGAATAGAAGGTCCCTGGATGGAAGTAAGCTCGTTTAGACTGAGCAATCAGGGAGGGCCTCACAGAGGAGGTGAGGTTTGAGCTGAGACTAAATAATAAGGAGTAGGTGACATAGATGGAGCTTTAAAGAAAGAATGCTCCAGAGCCTCAGATATGGAGTGAGAAGAAGGGACTTGGCCTCCTGCAGCGGAAGAAGTGTGATTGATTAGCTAAGTCGAAGGGACTGAGATAATGAAAAGGCATGTGGTGTGCTCAGGGAGGCCAGCGGCACCAGGCTACACAGGGTTTTGTAGGCTGTGGGAAGAGTTTGGATTCTGTTCCATGTGCTGTAGAAGAGTGATATGGTGTGCTGTGCCCTTCACGCTCAGGTGAGACCCATGTCCACTTCAGGCATTGTCTGGCATCTAGGTGTTGCAGTGTAGGAATATCCCATTCACCCTGCAAACATATGCAGTTTTCTCTTCTCTTTTCTCTACTGTGGACACCTGAAGAGTTCATGTAGGTTTCCCAGGGCTGCTCTTCCTTGGCTGTTCTGTGTGTGCAGTGGAACATACACCCTCTCCCCTGCCCCACCTCCACTCT
>NW_005372150.1:834400-855173 GCF_000412655.1 Myotis brandtii
TGTAGCCTTTGATACTTAATAAACAGGGCATTGAAGGAGATGCTGTAGTCTGATGTTTGACAGATGATATCCTTTCAGGGAAGCAAATGTCTATTGAGCACCTACTGTGTGCAAGGCCCAGAGGTGGCCCCACTGAGGGTAGTGGTTGGGTTGGGCCAGTGCAGGCTCTTGCCTCCTGCTGACCCCAGTGACAGTGTGCCATGGGATGTGTCATGCAGATTTGACATCTTGTCCTTGTGCATCCCAAGCTGGGCAATGCCCAGGACATGTTTATGCAGCAGGTATTTAGCGAGCATCATGCTCTGTTCTAGATGCAGGGAGACAGGATGGAACAAAAGAGACCAGATCTTTTGTTGGAGCTAGCATTTAGATGGAGAGTCAGCTAATGTCATAAAAAATCAAATCAATTATATAGTATCTTAGAAGGTGCTCAGTGCCTTGGCGGGAGGGGGGGGGGGAATGGGGGGGGGAAGACCGCAGTTTGAAATGGGGGATCACAGAGGATCTTACTGATGTGACCATGAGCTGAGGGCAGTGAGGGAGTACGCTATGGGGGCATCCAGGAGGGCATTCCAAGCAGAAGAATGAGCAAGTGTAAAGGCCACGAGGCAGTGGTATCTCCAGTGTGTTGTAGGCACAAGGAAGGCGATGTGGCTGGATTGGAGGGGATGAAGGGAGGCTGGTAGGAGGTGAGGTCAGAAGAGGATAGGGCCAGGCACCCGTTGCTGTGGCTTTGCTCTGAGAGAGGTGGGAGCCATGGATGTATTAAGCAGAGGGACATGACCTGATCTAGGTTTTAGCCAAGTTGCTTGGCAGCTATGGTAAGGATAGGCTGTCAGTTCTTCATTCCTTATTAAAGCTGAATAATATTCCATTGTGTGGATATACCACATTTTGTTTATTTATCAGCTGATGGATTTTGAGTTATTTACAGCTTTTGGTCTTTGTGCATAGTGTTGCTATGAACATAGGTACAACTATTTGTTTGAGTACCTGTTTTCAGTTATTTTGGTTATATACCTAGGAGTGGAATTGCTGAGTTGTACGGAAATTATTTTTAACTTTTTGAGGAATCACCAAAATGATTCCCACAGCAGCTACACATTTTACGTTTCTTTTTTTTTTTTTTTTAATTTATTGATTTTTAGAGTGAAAGAGGAAGGGAGGAGAGAAACATCAATTTGTTGTGTTCTGACCAGGGAATGAACCCACAACCTTGGCACATTGGGACAATGCTCTAATCAACTGTGCTACCCAGCCATGGTCCACTTTACATTTCTAACAACAGCACAAGGGGTCCATCTCTCTACATCCTCACCAACACTTATTTTTCTGTGTTTTATTTTTTTTATTGTGGCTAATTTAGTGGATGTGATATGGTATCTTATTGTGGTTATAATTTGCATTTCCATAATGGTTAATAACATTAAGCATCTCTTCATGTGCATTTTAGCCACTTATATGTTTTCTTTGAAGAAATGCCTATTGAAGTCCATTTAAAAAATTGGGATATTTATCTTTGCTGTTGAGTTGTAGTTCTTTATATGTTCTGGATATTATGTGATTTGCAAATAATATTTTTGCCCATCCTGTGGGTTGTCTTTTCACTTTTTTGATAATGTCCTTTGATGCACAAAATGTTTAAATTTTGCTAAAGTTCAGTTTATCCATGTTTTTCTTTTGTTGGCTGCTTTTGGTGTCTAAGACTGTGTTGCCAAACCCACGGTCATGAAGACTTTACCCTTGTGTTTTCTTCTAAGAGTGTTATAGTTTTAGCTTATATTTAGGTCTTGGATCCATTTTGAGTTAATTTTTGTATGTGGTGTGAGATAAGCATCCTTCATTCTTTTGCATGTGGATATCCAGTTCTCCCAGAACCATTTGTTAAAGAGACTGTTCTTTCTCTATTGACTGGTTTAGCACTCTTGTAGATAACCAATTGGCTATAGACATATGGATTTATTTCTGGGCTGTCAGTTCTTTGCAATTGATCTATATGTCTATCCTATGCAATACCACAATCCTATGTTTTGATTACTAAGTTTGTAGTACTTTTTGAAATTGGGAATTGTGAATCCTCTAACTATGTTCTTTTTCAAGATTGCTATTCAAGGTCCCTTGAGATTCCATATGAATTACAGGATCAGCTTGTCTGTTTCTGCAAAAAGGGCCATTGAAATTTTTATAGGGGTTATATTGAATCTGTAGATGAATTTGGAGATAATTGCCATCTTTACAATATTAGGTCAATCCATGAACACAGGATATTTTTCAATTTATTTAGATCTTTAAGTTTTTGCATCAGCAATGTTCTGTAATTTTCAGTGTAAATTACTTGGTTCTTGGTTCTTCTTGGTTCAATTGATTTCCAAGTATTTTAATTTTTGATGTTATTGTAAATGGAATTGCTTTCTTAATTTTCTTTTTGGATTTTGTTGTTAATGTATAGAAATACAACTAATTTTTGTGTGCTGATCTTAGGTCCTGCACTTTGTTGAATTTATTTATTAGGTTTAATTGGGGGTTTGTGTTTGTTCTATAGGATCTCCTAAATATAGCATCATGCCATCTGTGAATATAGGGAGAAGTTCCACTTTCCTTTCCAATTTAGAGGCATTTTATTTCTTTTTATTTTCTAACTAGGGCCTCAGTGCACGAAATTCGTGCATGATTAGAATCCCTAGGCTGGGCCGGCAATCAGGGCCTATCGGGGCCTTCTGGCTGCCGGCCGGGGCCTTCTTTCATGCTGTGCTTCCCCTTGGTGGTCAGCGCACGTCATAGTGAGTGATCAAACTCCCAGTCTCCTGGTCGAACTCCTGTGGGGACAATTTGCATATTAGCCTTTTATATATATACACATAGATTGCTTTGGGTGGTACTTCCAGTTGAACAGAAGTGGCAAAAGCAGTCTTTCTTGGCTTGTTCCTGATCTTAGGTGGGAGGTTTTTAGCCTTTTACTATTGAGTATGATGTTAGCAATGGGAGTGTGTGTGTGTGTGTGTGTGTGTGTGTGAGTGAGAGAGAGAGAGAGAGAGACAAACACCCTTTGTCATGTTGAGGGAGTTCCCTTTTGTTCCTAACTTGTTGATTGATTTTATGAAAGGGTGTTGGATTTTGTCAGAGGCTTATTTGGTCATCAACTGAGATGATTGTGTGGGACTCCCCTCTCCCCCTTCTCTCCCTTTGCTCCCACTTCACTGCTGGAAAGTCCTGACCCAAACCAAGTAGTTGGGCACAAAGGCCCTGACATATGACCAGGCGCTGGGATGGGCAAGCACATAGGCCATGCACTTTGGTGGGCCGTGGGCATCAGGCTTGGGTAAACCTCACAGGTTCACTGTAGCTCATTCATTCATTTGTTCAGCACTGTCTGAGGTCAAGTTCCCTAGAGTAGTGGTTCTCAAATTTGCTTAAGCCTCAGATCCTCTGGAGGGCTTGTTACAACACAGATTGCTGGGCCCCACTCCCAGTTTCTGATTCAGGAGGTCTGGGGTGGGCCTGAGAATGTGCATGTCTAACAAGCTCTCAGGTGCCATTGTTGCTGCTGGTTCAGGAGCCACACTTGGAGAAGCACAGCCCTAGAAACAGAGCCTGCAGCAGGGATTTACCTGGGGCAAGGTTCCAGGAGAACCCTCTGGGAGAGGGAGTCAGGGAGAGAAAACAGGAGAAAAAACTGGGCCTACACGTGGGTTCACCAGGATTGTGATCCCAGCCTGATCCCATGGGGTGTGCTATAGGCAGGGCATGGTCTCAGCAGCAAGAGGCCAGGCTCTCACAGGCTCTCCTGGGATGGGACAGGTGAGATGGCCTCCTCGGGAGAGGGTGCAGGTAGGGATCTGGGGAGGATTGACAGCATGTGCAACAAGCACCTACTGTGTGCCAGGCATCATTCTCAGCATTGTCTGTGGAGGTAGGGATGTGGGGGAAGATTGACAGCATGTGCAGCAAGCACCTACTGTGTGCCAGGCATCATTCTCAGCATTGCCTGTGCAGCAGGGAACAAGTGTGTGCCTGCTTTCCTGGAGCTGCATTCTTCTGGGAGGGACAGATAACAATAGAGGTATTGTTATGTCAGGTAGAGACCAGTGCTGTGTACAAAGATGAAGCAAAGGCAGGGGTCGAAGGGCCAGGTAGGGGGACTTTAGATTGGGCACTGAGGACAGGCCTCTCCAATGGTCTAAGTCCTCATTCGAGGCCTAGTTGGGAGGAGCTCCTGTTTGATGGATGAGGAGACAGGAGGACGGAGGCACAGTTAAGTAGAGGGCTGTGTTCAAATTTATATTGCAGTGGCAGAGTCCAAAGTTAGACTAGTTGACTCTGAGGAAGACTTATGAACCTTGTCCCTCTCCTGCTCCCATCCAGCCTGTCCTTCAATGCCCTTGCCTGGGGCCAGGCTGTCAGAGGGCCTGGCCTGCTGGCAAGTCCGGGCAGTCCCACTGCAGCCCGCTGCACCTCCCAGATAGCGTATCTGTTCCTGGCACTGGAGCATCTGTCTCCACCACCCAGTCTGTCCCATTTCTTCCATTTATGTTTCACCCTGGCCACTGTTTCTTTCTAGGGTAGCTTTATCCAACAGAACTTTCTATAGTGATGGAAATGTTCTAAAAAGGCTCTGTCCAGTCCAGTAGTCAGTAACCACATGTGGCCATTAAATACTTAAAATGTGGCTAGTGTGACTGAGGAACAAATTTTAATTTTAAAAACTTAAATGTTTTTTAATTAACTTAAAATTATATGCAAATAGCCATGTGTAGCTGGCAGCTACTGGATTGGATAGTTCATTAGTGAGCTACACCACTGCCTTGCACAGGAGCCACAGCTGGGCTGAGAAGAAGGCTGATGTGTCCAGCCCTGTTTTCATGGGCAGAAGTCAAGAAGTGTTGATAGGTACCTTCTCCTGTGGGAGCTGGTCCCTTTGGCTGAAACCCTTATGTGCTGTGACTTAATGCTTGGCCCATGTAAAATTCATGCTCTAGCTCAGTTTCCCCAGTATTATCCTATATGACTGCAGCTTTGTGAAGATCAGTACAGTATCCTATATAATAGAAGCCTAATATGCTAAGTGTCTGATCGTTCATTCAACCAATCTAAGCGAATATGCTAATGATATGCTAAGGCTGCTCAACTGCTCACTATAACATGCACTGACCACCAGGGGGCAGATGCTCCAACCGGTAGATTAGCTTGCTGCTGGGGTCCGGCTGATTGGGACTGAGCTAGACGATTGGGACTGAGCTAGTCAGGCCAGACATGCCCTGGAGCCCTCCCGCAGTCCCTCCCGGCTGGCCAACCTCCCGCGTCCCTCCCCACCCCAATCATGCACCGGTGGGGTCCCTCGGCCTGGCCTGCACACTCTCGCAATCCGGGACCCCTCAGGGGATGTCGGAGAGCCAGTTTCGGCCCAATCCCGCAGGCCAGGCCAAGGGACCCCACTAGTGTACGAATTTGTGCACCGGGCCTCTAGTGTTATATTAAAAGCAAAGCGGGCAGGCGGAGGTTTGTAGTAAGGAAGTTTGAGAAGCAAAGGGTGAAGCAAAGTTACAGGGGATTCTGTAGCAGAACTTCCCAGAGCCTTTAATGTGCCAGCATGGGATCTGACCTTCCAGGAGGGGGCAAGTAAGCAGGACTTCCCAAACTCATTGGTGTGGACCCTTCCTGATGGAGAGCCATTGTGCTATAGCTGCTGTGGAATCCTCTTAGAGAAAGCTATTCTTGAGGTAGTGTCCATCGCAGACCCTAGGAGGTTGTGTGGCTTCGTTTCTATTCAGACCCTCCCTCTGCTGATTGTGATGGCAGGCAGTCACTTAATGTGTTTCTTCAGAGGCTCTGTTGAGTATTCACGCATTTTTTCCAAGAAAACAGTGGCTCCAGGCCTTCCGTCTGCCAGGCCTGTGGTGGGCAGTGAGATGGCGTGATGAACAGGGGAGCTGGCCACCCTGTCCTCTCTAGGTCTGTCCCCCACCAACATATGCATATGCACATACTGTCAGCCAGTGGTCATTGCTACTGATTCTACGCCAACAGGAATCCCCAATTTGGGGTGCAGCGAAGAAGGAAACGTTATTCTGTGCAAACAGCCCAATTGCGATACAGCATGGCTGTGAGGTGGCCCTGGGACGAAATGGCCCTCAGATGAGGCCTCTCAGGCTAGCAGCTCTGCTCTGCTCTGGTTTAGTCGGCTCCAGCCCAGCCCAGAAACCAGTCCCCAGTCTCTGGTGGAAAGGAAAAATGCACTGTGGGAGCCAGAAGGGAGTTGGTCTAATACAGATAAATCCCTGCCTCTGGTCAGTCCATTCTCAGCCTATGAGGACTCCATATCCTCAGTTTGATTGGTCCAAAAGGCACTGTCCTGATTGGTGAGAATGGAGCTGATCTGATTGGTTGGAGAAAATGCTGATGGGTGATATAGGTGCGCAGATCCAATTGGACAGGAAAAACCTCAGTCCTATTGGTTGACATAGGGTTCCAGGAACTCCTTTATATGGGCTGGCTCAGGTGGCAGAAACACAGTGCAGGCCGTGTGGTTTGCATGAGAGGCTGCTGTTTAAAAACGGCTGAGGAAGGCAGCATGGTCATCTCTACTTTCAGACAAGTAATCCATGCCCCATGGGCCCTGCTCTCGGGTTCCTTCCCTGGAGTGAGGGAGCAGAGCAAGCCTCCCCCTCAGCTGTCCTCAGCCCTGCCAGCCTGAGAGGCCTGACAACACAGGTGTTCATAGCAGTGCAGGCAACCTGACAAAATATCTCCCCTTGGCCAGTGGCCTCAGCCACCGGGGCCCCTTTGGGGGCTGACTGGTCCTGTCCTGTCCTCCTGCCCCAGCTTCTCCTGGGTGCCCTCGCACTACCACCACCCCTTCCTGGCTCTTTCCAGGCACATGCTTTTTCTGCAGGCCTCTCCAGACCTAAATCCAAATCTCTCCTGATTGGTGATCATAACGGCCACACTTCTCAGTTCTCTCTCACTGGATGCCTTGGCAGCCTCACCGCCTCACTTTGCTCACTCCTTCCTGAAACCTCTGTGTCTGGCCTCCTGAGCACCTCTGGTCCCTACCCCCACCCCCTGCCACCACACACACACACACACACACACGCACACAAACTCTCCCCATCATCCTTCTGGTCCCAGGACAGTCCTTTATTGTCCCAGTGGACTCCAACCTGGGCTTTGCCCTTCAGTGTTGGAGTCCTGGAGCTCTGACCTATGTCCTGGACCTCTGTCCATCTGTTCCCCATATGCCTTCTATTAACTGTCCCCATCTCACCTTCCCCAGGCCCTCATATCCCTCACTTCCTCCCTGGGGCTGCCATTATTCTCGTTCCCCTAACTCATCGGTTCTCAACCTGTGGGTCGCGACCCCTTTGGCGGTCGAATGACCCTTTCACAGGGGTCGCCTAAGACCTTCCTGCATATCAGATATTTACATTATGATTCATAACAGTAGCAACATTACAGTTATGAAGTAGCACAGGGGTCGAAGACCTTCCTGCATATCAGATATTTACATTATGATTCATAACAGTAGCAACATTACAGTTATGAAGTAGCAACGAAAATAATTTTATGGTTGGGTCACAACATGAGGAACTGTATTTAAAGGGCCAGAAGGTTGAGAACCACTGGCCTAACTGGTTCTCCTGCTACAACCACAGCAGCGTGGGAAGCACTGTCTGAGGCTCCCACTGCCCTGACATGCCTGAGAGCCTTTGCTGGCAGACCAGCCCTATGTGCCCCAGCTGTACCTAACTTCTGTTAAACATGGACTTACTTTTCTTCTGCCAGTAGTAATTTTTTTTACCTTGACCCCTATAGCTGGATAACTCTTGTTCACCTTCAGTCTCTGCTTTCATGTCACCACCTCCAAAAAGCCTGTCTGCCCCTACCCGACCCAAACCGTGTTCTTCTCCATCGCAAGGCTTGTCACATATGAGTATTTCCCATCTAGGCTGCAAGCATGCTGACATGCAGACTGCACCAGCCCCCACCTTAATAAACATTTACAAAGTACCCTTGGCCCCTCCGAGTCTCTGCCTGGGGTCAGTGGGCACAGGGAGCATAGCATGGGCCTAGGTGCATTCTCAGCCAGGCAGGAGGTGGTTCAGGATCTGGAGGCAGGGACATTTGCCCAGAGGCCTGAGAGGTCACAGGAAAAGCTGTGTCTGATCTTGGTGCAAATGCCTTTTAGGTGGCCCAGTCCTCCTGCCTCAGTAGCTGGAGAGGAGGCAGGACACCTTCTAAAAGGAGGTCCAGTTCCCAGTAGATGAAGAGGCTGGAGAAGCAGGACATCTGGGTTTCCAGACTTGGCTCTGTGACTCACTGTGTGACCTTGGCAAGAAAGATCCTCCCTGATTGGGACCTCAGTGTCCCCTTCTGTACAGTGGAAGGGCTGGGTCATTTCTGGGTCTGCACCTCTGTAGGATGGAGTCCTCCTCAGCTCTTGTTTTGGGCACAAGAGGGCAGCCAAGGGCTTTGAAGTGCTGAGGAATGTGGGCCAAATAGGCTTGAAAAAACTGTATTGGATAAACTGATCGTTACTGAGCCCCAAACTTGGTGGGGCCAGACTGGTGGGGGTTCTTGTTTCTTATCATAGTAACTACACCTGGCCCAGAGTTCACCCAGGACACCTGGAAACTGCCATTACAGAAAATCTGATTTCCCAGCTGCTGCCTCTGAGCTCTGGGCATGGCAGCGGGAGGCCAATGGCCTGCGTCTCTTTCCACAGTGGTCCTTTGCTGTCGCCACCATCACAGAAATCCCCCCTGTCATCTTTCTCCCCAACTTCCTTGTGCAGAGGAAGGTGCTGAAGCCCCTTCGGATCCAGACAGGAGGAACCATAATGGTAGGTGGGGAGGCAGGTGGGACACAGGGTTGGGCTGGGGATCCCCACACCTGGTTCCTTCCTACCTCTGGGCTGTTGCCCACCCTGGGCTTTCCATATGGATGCCCTCCTCCCACTTAGTAGTGGAACAAAACCTAAGTACTCCTCAAGGCCCAGCAGCTCCTCTCAAAGCCTTCCCCGCCCCAGGGCATCAGAGTTCACTGTTCCTTTTTCAGGGACGTCCAATTGATTTACCGTATTTGCTGTTGTTTAAGACACCCCCATGCCCCAGAGATATATCCTAAAGTGATCACTCCAATGTACTTCAATTTAAGATGGAAATGATGTCAGTGATCGATGGTGCTCCCCTGTCTCCCCATCGCAGGTGTGGTGATGAAGAAAACTCCCAGCAAAACAGGTTTCATGTCCTGTGTGTAGTTCTCTTTAAAATGAGCCATAGGCTGCCAAGTTCATTGGAGGTAGAGAATCATTTCAGACTCCCGTGTGCGATATCTAATTCAGACCTGGTAAATGCCTGTTGACCACTATAGTTTTCTTTTCAACCTGGAAATTTGCATCTTTTTTTTAGTTTATTAGAGTATTACTTACTGCCCTCCCCCTAAACTTTGATTTCCTATGGATTTCAGTATTCAGTGTACTATATTTCTATGAGCAAAAACTTGTCTAATTCCCTTTAAAGGCCACATTAAAATCATTGTCAGCTTATGTGTGATCATAAGTACTTTTATTTATTCCAGTTTCTTCACAAAATTGCACTGCACATCCCATATGCCAGCTAATCTGGTACTTGCTTCTGGGACTGAGTATACTGGGGGTGGATGCTTCCTTAGCCCCACCTCAGAGCTCATTCCCTCTTCAGAGCTGGCTGGAAATAGTGTTTATGGGATGAATGAGTGACTCAGTGAATGAGTGAGTGAAGAAGAGGGCTGCCCGTGCCCTTCACCCTGTGCTTGTCTCCCAGGCGGGGAAGCTGGCAGTGGAGCGAGGCTGGGCCATCAATGTGGGTGAGTGCCCCGCCTGGGGGAGCTGGCCTGTCCAAGGCCTGGGGACAGGGAGGACCAGAAGGAACCTGGAGGAAGTGGCTATGAGTTCGGAGACTCTGGTGTGTAGGAGGGACGAACCAGTGCCTCCATCTGGCATGGAATCCTTGTCTAAAAGAGTTCTCCAGATTGCTCCCCAGTCCTGTCTTTGCATACTTCCAGTGGTGGGGAGCTCACTCTCTCCCAGGAAGCCTGTGCCATCCCCTGGACAGCTCTGCATGAAGCTGAAACCTGCAGTTTCAGAGGCTCCCCCAAAAGACTCCATTAACCTCTTGGGACCCAGGACAGCCTTCAGGGGCTTGGCCATGTCATGGTGGGTGGGCTGCCCAGGATCAATATCACTTTATTCTCAGGGACCTTGAGGGCTAGCATTCCCCCAGTCCCTTGGACTCTCCCACAAGATTGGCTCATGGGAGGTCTGCACCCATGGCCTTCCTTGTCCCTGCTGTGTTCCTCATGAAGGCTCAGCACTTCAGTTTGTGAAGCCTTGTTCTGTCTGGGCTCTCATCTGAGCTGGGTGTTATTGTTCAGTCCAATTATATTGATGAGAACATGGACATCGAGAGAGGCCTAGTGGTTTGCTCAGAGCCCCATAGCTGCCTTCCCCCACCCCCACCTTGGACTGTGAACACTTCAAGGCCTTCTTGGTATGGCCAGATACCCATCATTAGGTCTGGCTTAACCATGATATTATGATACTCTGCTGAATAAACAAGTGAGTGATATGTGCCATGTGTTTCTAAGGGGTCCCAAGAGGACTCAGAGGCCCTTGGTTTGAATCTTGGTTCTGCCATTAGCTAGCTGTATGACCCAGGGCAAGTTGCTAACCCCGCATCACTCTCTGTGCCTCAGGGTCTTAATCTGTAAAATGGAGATGGTCCTGTGGGGAGGCTTCAGTGAGCTCCGTGCTGGTTAGGAGTTCACTGTTGGCTGTTATCTCATCATTAGGATCCAATGACAGCCTCTTGGGTGGTGTAAGAGGCAGTTCCCTGTATCCGGGCCCTGGCCTCACACTGCCAGGTGAGGCAGTTACTGGGCTCAACTTCAGAAGCCCTGCAGCTCAGTTCTTTTAGGTGTTACAGGGGGATTGGGTCTGGCCTCTGAGGCTATGGTCACAGGGTTGAGGGGTAGAGGAGGCCGGACCCTGGTCTCTAGGACCCTCACCGTTGCAGTGGGTAGCCATGACCAGCAGAGGGTGCCCTGCCTGATCACCCCTTTCTACCACCTGGCAGAATCTGGGGGTTCCCAAGGTAAACCTGCCCCATAGCTCCACCACCCTTTTCTGGCAGGAGGACTCACATGTGGGCAGGCCCAGCTCTATGGAGACTTACTGTCTTGGGAAGGATGAGCTCTGTCCCTAAGAGGTGTGAGTGGGCACTGGAGTCTGACTTGTTGGGATACCCTAAGAGGTTTCTTTCTCTGACAGGGGTGGCTGTAATGGCAAAGCTACCTCCTGACTTGGGGATAGTGACATATCTAGGCACGCAGCTCACTTTGTCAACCTGGAGTCCCAGGAGCCTTCCTGGGAGCTGAGCAGGGAGGGCACGTGGGAGGGTAGGGGGGTGTGCCTAGGTCTAGCTCTTGAGCCTGGCCCTGACCTCATCATGTCTGCCTTCCATAGGTGGTGGCTTCCATCACTGCTCCAGCGACCGGGGAGGGGGCTTCTGCGCCTACGCGGACATCACGCTCGCCATCAAGGTGTGCAGGAGAGCATGTGGGAATCACCTCCAAGAGCCCTCCCTGGGACCCCCTGCCACTCCCAAGTTTGTGTTCTCACCCCACATTATACAGGAGGGAAGTGAGGCTCAGAGGGGAGGAAGGTACCCGCATCACTCAGCCAGGCTCAGGCTCAAACCCAGATCTGACTCTCCTCTGTGTTGCCTGTGACAAAAGGGAGATATTACAGCCTTCAGCAATGGCAGGGGCTGGGGAGAAGCATATATATCAACAATATAGGAAGGGCATCCCTACAGAAGAGTGAGGGGAGGTAGAAATAATAATAATGATCACAATAATACTGATGACATTTACTATAGGCTCAAGCCTATGCCAACCTTTGTTCTCCATGGCTCACCTCAGTGAATCCTCATGTTACAGATGAGGAAACTGAGGCTCAGAGGTGAGGTCACACAGCCAGAGGGGCAGAGCTGGCATTGGTCTCCATGTTTATGGAACCCCAGGGCTCCCCCTCACCACGCCGCACCTGGTCTCAGTCTGGGCTTCCAGAACAGGTCATTGAGGTTCCTGTTCTCACAGGGCACACAGACTAATGGTGGGGGTGAGACAGGTCAGCAGACCCTGGGCATTCAGGAGGCAGACACACAGGAGAGCTTGGAGAGTGGAGAAAGGGGAGGAGGGCTTCCCACAGAAGGAGGAATGTGGACCTGACCTGTAGGAAGACAAAGATTGTAGAATAAAGTTCCTGGCCCAGTTTTGAAGGGAGGCTTCTCCTCCCCCAACCCCCACATTTCCCCAGGATTCCTGGGGTGTCACTGAGGGCCAGCCTCACTCACCTGCTCACCTCCTGACTTCCTGCTCTTCAGGGCGCAGCACAGGACCCTCCTCCAGGAGGGCTTCCCTGACCATGCACACATGCTTCTCTGGAGCTGCATAGCTCTCATGGGTGTGTGATGTCTTTGCCTAGTCCTCCTGCCCTGGCCCCTCACCAGCTGGGAGTTCCTGAGGGGCTGTGTCTTCTGGCCTGTGTGGGTTCTCACGTCTCCCCTCTCCTCCCCTGGGCAGTTTCTGTTTGAGCGAGTGGAGGGCATCTCCAGGGCCACCATTGTTGATCTTGATGCCCATCAGGTAAGTGCCCCGTGGGGGCTGGGGTCTTGTGGGCCCCCTCCTCAGCACCCCTCCATGTGTTCCCCATCAGCTTCCATCATACAACCTACACTGTGGGACTCCTCCCCCTGGAAACATCCCTGAGCCCCAAGGCAGATCTCTGCCACCTTCATCCTGCTCTGCCTCTCTCCCACTGCCCACCCTCTCTGTGCTGGAGAGACTGGAAGCAGAGGGCCCTTCTTTCTCCCTCTGCCCCTCTCGCCCCAGCCAATGCTCCTATGAAATTGAGGGTCCTTCCTCCCTTCTCCTGACTGCCTCCCCAAACCAGGCTGGTGGCTCTTCCTAAAATCCCTACAGGTAGTACTATTCTTGTGCTTTAAACCCCTCAGTGGCTCCCTAGTCTGTGCACAGAGCCCAGGAGCCCTGTGTTCCTGCACCCCAGGAAAGTGCTCATTCATGTGCTGCAGGGTTGCTCAGCCACTGCTACCCAGGTCTGGCTCCTGTTGTCCCAGGTGTGGCAGGGCATGCATTGGGTTCTTGAAGGCCCTCCTGCACCTCTGCTGCTGTGGCTTTGTGATGGTGGGACTGCTCCAAGGTCACATGACACTGAGCTCCTGAACCACATGAGTACAGCCCTTACAGTTTATGTTTCACATTCCTGATCCCAGCCAATTCTACCACAGACTTGAGAGGGTATGGGGCCAGGATTCCTGCCTTGTGTCCTGGAGAAGACTGAGAGGGCTGGGCTTGCTTAAGGTCATGCTGGAAGGTCATGGGGCCAGGTTTTGAGGTTGAATCCTAGCTTTGTCACTTTATAGCCACGAGACCCTCTGCCAAAGGGCAAACCACACTGCTCAGACACAGGGCGGTGGGGGTTGGAGGGAGGGTCCTGTCTTTGCTGAGGGCACTTGCCTGCAAGTGGCTCCCATGTTCTCCCTGCAGGGCAATGGGCACGAACGGGACTTCATGGGTGACCAGCGTGTGTACATCATGGATGTCTACAACCGCCACATCTACCCTGGAGACCGCTTTGCCAAGCGTAAGCTGCCCGCCACCCTCAGTCCTGAGTTCACTCATGCTTGGATGGGGCTTTCTCCTGAGTATTTCCTATGTGCTGGGTCTTGCAAGGTGGGAATCGTTCCCATTGTACAGATGAGGAAATTGAGACCTAAAGAAGTCACATGACCCACCCAAGATTGCATTAGCCTGTTTAATAAACATATGGATGGGTCCTTATATTAGGGGTAACCATCAGAAGAATAAAAATAGACTCCTAGGATGCATCTGTCTGTAGAACACAGGGAATGAGAAAAAAGAAATGAGGGAAAATAAGATAAATAGGGTATTCCAAATAAGATGGAAGAAATTAGTTCAAATATAATAGTTGGTAAAATAAAAAGAAATGCAGGCAGGTTCAACTTATCAACTAAAGGCAGAGATGCTCAGATGAGCTATGAAAACTCAAGCGCCTGCCCACTTTGTGGGTTGGGGACCTTTATGCTGGAAGGGCTAGTGAGTCTCCTGTGGGCACTCAGCTGCTGGTATACCCCAAGGGACCAGTTTCAGAAATGAATCTTGAATGTGCGGGGTTTGGACATGAGGGCACAGCTTGGTATCCCTGTGTCTGGGCAAGGTGTTTTATCCGCAATTCCCCTTCTCTCTTTTGGGTTCCCGCTTTGCAGCTCTTGGTGCTCTTTTTAGCTGAGTTTCCCCCACCCCTCAAATTGCACCAAGGTAAAGAAGAGCCCTATCTAATGTGGATGTGTTGTTTAGGGTTAGCAGTACTGTCCTCACTAGACATTCATTGGACAGTACCACAACGCCAGGAAAAGGATGGGTTTGTTTGTGTGTGTGTTTTTAGCTTAGTTTTGAGTGAAATAAGAGGCTGAGCAGTGCTGGAGTCAGATTATTTTCTAGTCCTTCCTTGGGCACTGGCAGGGATCCAAGCAATCTTTGTCCTCTTGAGCTCAGTTTCCTGTCTCTGCACATGGGGAAATTCCTGTGTCCCTCTTAGAGGCCATCAGGCGGAAGGTAGAGCTGGAGTGGGGCACCGAGGATGACGAGTACCTGGATAAAGTGGAGAGGAACCTCAAGAGAGCCCTTCAGGAGCATCCTCCCGACGTCATGGTGTACAACGCAGGCACCGACATCCTCGAGGGTGACCGCCTTGGAGGACTGTCCATTAGCCCACAGGTATGTCCTGAACTTGGGGGTGGGAGGGTAGGGGATGGTCTGCTCTGAAGACTCAGCTGCAGCAGGACAGGTGGACCACATTGGTGCTTCTCCTGATATCAGAGCGGATGGGTGGAAACAGCTGCAGTCCAAGCAGGGCTAGACCTGCAGCAGAACCTCTTGATACCATGAGGGTCGGGGCCTGCCTGAGTTCACCTTCCCAATCTCCCAACAGGGCATCGTGAAGCGGGATGAGCTGGTGTTCCGGGTGGCCCGCAGATGTCAGGTGCCCATCCTCATGGTGACCTCAGGCGGGTACCAGAAGCGCACAGCCCGCATCATTGCTGACTCCATCCTTAATTTGTATGACCTGGGGCTCATTGGTCCTGAGTCAGCCAGCATCTCAGCACAGAACTCAGACACACCTATGCTACTCTAGGAGTTGCCCTGACTGCACTGCCTTTCGAAGCGGTTCTCTGCCTGCCTGCCTCCCACCCTGCCCACCCCTCAGTGCTTCTCCTTTTCTAACCACATGGGATGGCAGGGCAGCTGCTAGGGGCCCTGAAGGGCCTGGGGCTTGTCCCCACCCAGGCCTGCCTTCAGGGCCTGGCAGGCAGCTCCTCCACTCTCCCCACTGGATGTTCAGGCCCTGTGGAAGTAGGCAGTTCACCCAAGGAGAGAGGAGGGCAGGTGAGGCTCTGGGGGCTGCAGGGAGGGCCCCCAGGGGTCAGGATGCTCCAGTTTTAAAAAATGTCAGACCCATGTCAGACCAAGGAAGCTTCCATCTCTGCAGTGGCTGGGCCTCCCTCCTCTTAAGTCATGAGATTTGCTTCCTTTCTTGTCTCAAGCAAGGCCTGAGGATCTGGGGACAGCCATGTGGGTGGGACTGGAACCCGGCTCTTGGAGCCAGGCCTGGGGTGGGGGCTGCACTCCTGGCTTGCAGGCCGGAACCCTGGTCCTAGATGTGAGCAGTGGCAGGGAAAGGGGAGGTTTCCCTCCGGCATTCCTTTAGTAATGCAAGGGCTGGACATATTCTCAGAGCCCCTCGGCTGACACGTGGATGGGAGGCCTGAGGGGCCCCATTCCTGCTTCCATAGCGGGCTCACCTGTTCAGGGAGGAGCAGTTTGGGGAAGAGCACTTGGCTCGGGACCTCGGCGCTGGAAGCATAACAGGGCTGCTGACCCCAGTGGGGAGGGCAGAGGAAGATGAGGACTGGACGGGGAAATCTCGGGTGGGGCAGGTGGCCAAGCAGGTGCTGCAGGAACCAAGGCCCCAGGTAGGGACTGAGGAACTGAGGAGGCCAGGCCAGGGTTTCTGGAGGGAGAGCAGAGGGTCTCCATCTGGGCCTATAAGTTGTAAGGGAAGCGGGCTGGGGCAGGGCCCTGGGTGGGGCTGCAGACTCCACTGGCCTCACCCAAATTCCTGGGGGCCTGATCACACTGTCCAGGATCCCGAGTGGGCCCTAACCTTGTTCTCAGCTCTACTCTGAAGGGGACTTTTGGGTTCCTCAGGAAGCTGGCTTGGGGGAGAAGCCCATTCCATTGCCTGGGTGTGTTCTTAGTGGACAAAGGTGAGGCTAGAGACGTATCTGGGTCCCAGGTCAACTCCACCTATGGGTTTTGTGGCCATTATCCTCTGGGGCTGCTCCTGTAATCTCACACTTTCTCCCTCACACTTCCTCTGCTGCAGCGTGGGTAGGGGTGGAATAAAGTTCCAAGATCACAAACTGTCAAAAATGCTGACCTTCTGGGCAAGACCTGAGGCATTAACCATCACGTGGACCACACCCCACTCCACCCTCCCACCCCCTGCCTTTGTCCTTGGTATCTCTGTATCTGATCCCTAACATCCCTTCATCTCCAGTGCCAGCCTGTGACGTCTGGGGAAAGGCTGTGATGCAGCACCTCACTGTGAGCTTCTGTTTGTAAAGAACCAAAAAGGCTCTTCTTGACTGGGCCTAGTCACTGTGTGCTCTTGAGATGAAGAATCCCTCCCTCCTATGAATTAAAGGAAATAAACATTTAAAATCCACATAGCACAAGGCCTGACATCAGCAGCTGCCCAAGAAGTGAAAGTATTTTATTCTACCCTCCGAGTCCTATGAAGTAGTCATTATTCCCATTTTACAGATGATACAGTGAACAATGTGATCCAAACCCCATACACATCTAGTGAGGCATAGAGCCAGGTTGAACCTAGCTCTAGTGGACTCCAAAGTAGGCATCTCAGCTGCCTCAAATTTAGGGGTGAAGGAGATGTGGGGGAGGTCATTGTTCTCCAAACAGGAGGGTCTGGGAAAGTATGGGATGGGAAGGCAGGAAGGGTTGGACTCTGATGGTGGCTCTGCACAGTGTAGAGGCAGTGGGTGCTCCTGCAGGGCAGTACATGTGTGTGTGTGTGTGTAAGTAGGTGCTCCAGCAGGGCAGCGTGTGTGTGTGTTTGTGTGTGTGTGTGTGTGTGTGCGTGTGTGTGTTGCTGCAACCAGCACAGCTAGGGTTTGGGATCTGAAGGCGGGGTCAATGCACAAATGAAAATACTATACAAGAAATATGAATTTAGAAGGCATGGGGGGGGGGCAGGTGGAGACCTCTCTCTTGGAGAGGCACCCTGAAACCTGGCCTTATCTGCTTTTTATTCATCTTGCCCTCAGTAAAGCATGGCAAACAGGTAGCAGACAGACTGTCTCTAAGATAATAAAGATCAGTAAGGTCCAGTAAACATGTACTTTTAGGCTATTAGGTCAGGAAATTACTTCGAGTCACCACTATCTCAACACGAACAATGGTGCTTAGCATTAGCCTTGCCAATACTCAAGGTCCATTGGCCTTTTGCATTCCTTGATGCACTCTCATGATAGTATTGACAGTGGATGGCCTCCGCATCTCCTCCTTTTTTTTTTCTTTTCTTTTTTTTAATATATTTTTTTATTGATTTTTTACAGAGAGAAAGGGAGAGAGAGAGTTAGAAACATCGATGAGAGAGAAACATCGATCAGCTGCCTCCTGCACATCTCCTACTGGGGATGTGCCCGCAACCCAGGTACATGCTCTTGACCGGAATCGAACCTGGGACCTTTCAGTCCGCAGGCCGATGCTCTATCCACTGAGCCAAACCGGTTTCAGCCTTTTTGTTTTCTTAATCTTGAAAAATGTATGTTTGTAGGGCTTGAGTCCTTTTAAGACTTTTCATTCTGCATCTGCAGACTAGAAATAAACATATAAGAACAAGAATGAGACAGACAATAGTGGTTATGCTAACAGGCAAATGTAAGGAGATCCAATGAAAAGGATTGAGTTCTTTCATGTCCTTTTTAAAATGCTGCCAGGCATCTAAGGAACTAGTTTGTAGTAAGCTCCTTTCTGGGCCATCAGTTCTTTATGGGTGCCCTTCTCAATCACTGTCCCCTGTGACATGACAGCAATGATATTTGAGTTCTGGATGGTGGACAAACGGTGGGCAATGACAATGCAGGTGCTACCTCCTCTGGCTTTGTCCAGGGCAACCTGCACCATTGCACAACTGATGACTGCTAGCATGACAAGGCTTCTTCACCATCCTCCAAGTTATCTCTGGACTGTTTATCATCTGTCTCATTCTCCTCCCATTCCTTATCTTCAGCGTGTTGCTTGGGGCTACTGCTTTTTGGGCCTGGAGTAGTTGTCTGTCTGCAGCCGCAGATACAGGGTGAGGCTCCAGGTGCAAGGTCCTCATTAGTCTGGTCAGTTCTTCTCTCGGATCCATGTTGAAGTTTAATATTCCTTGCAGGAATCCACACAGGCTTGGAGGAGTTTTCTGGAAATACACAAGCATATCCTCGACCAAATGTTAACAAGGGGTTGGGACCCTTCCATGAACCAGACTCGGGATCTTTCCATTTAACCACACCATTTTCCTTTGGCTTATTCTGATACCAGTGTAATTCCATAGGTGTCTTGCCATCAGCATTACAAGTGAAAATATTTAAAGTAATTAAGGCTTGGTGTAGTCTACTTACAGGAGATTTCAGCACTATTCCCCCTTTTTGTTTTTCAAGTTGGGATTTTAGCCACTGATTTTGGCGTTCTATAATTGCTTGTCCTTGGGAATTGTATGGTATTCCCATAATGTGCTGAATTTTCCACTTTTTATAAAATTGCTGGAAAAGATAGCTTGTGTATGTGGGTCCATTATCAGTTTTAGTAATTTTTGGAATTCCCATGGCAGCAAAAGCAGCTAGGCAATGATTAAGGACCTGTTTTGCCATTTCCCCTGTAGATGCAGTGGCCTATAGGATCTTTGAAAAAGTGTCTACAGAGACATGCAATGCCCCAAGGTGTCCAAAAGGAGTATAGTGTGTTACTACATCCATTTGCCAGATATGGTCCCTTATCAATCCTCAAGGGTTAATTCCTGTATTAGGCCCTTGAGGCAGATGTAACATGCAAGTGGGATATTCCTTGATAATCTGTTTTGCCTGCTGTCAAGTGATTGAGAATTGTTTAGACAGGCTGATGTAAAAGCTGATGAGATTCTGTGGCCTGTTTTAATAAAGCAACCAATTGATTAGCATATGCATTTCTTTTTGTTAAAGGACCAGGCAGGGTGGTATGAGCCCTGATGTGAGTAATATAAAAGGGATATTGTTTTTGCTGTATAATTTGCTGTACCTGTTTAAATAGTATAAATAGACTTTGGTCACTGAACCATTTTAATTGAGCAGTCTCAATTCTTTTTACCAGGCCAGTAGCATAAGCAGAATCAGAAATAATATTAAGAGGCTCTTGGAAATCCTGCAATGCAGCCTTGATAGCTTCAAATTTAATTCTTCGCACAGAAGTATGACTGGTCTGGATGACTTGGTCTGAATTCATTGTATGATAAGCAGCTTTATCATTAGATGAACCATCAATAAAAACAGTTAATGCTCCAGGAATAGGTTCCTGCCTAGTATTTTTTTAAATATAATAATAGGGGTGTAATGTAAAAATTGTGGTAATTTGTTTTTTAGTAGGTGACAACTAAGTTGCCCGGAATATCTACTTCGTCCAATCTGCCAATTCAGATCAGTCTGAATTAACATTTCTAATTGCTTCCCAGTGAGGGGAAGATAGATGCATTGGAGTTCTTCTCTAAACTGCCTGCAGTGCTTTCTGAGTTGAGATATTAATTGAGCCATGAGTTTTATACATTTAACTACAGTTTTAGAAGATTGATGCCCTAGGTGGACCCACTCAATAATAGTAGGAGAGTTCTTGTTTTGGAAGATGACCCCAGTGGGACTATTTGCAGTAGGGTTAATCTGTCTTGATAAAGGCAATTCTGGCTGTACCATGCTACTTGGGCTGAGGAGATTGCCTGCTCAATTCTTAGTAACTCCTCCCTAGCTTCATTTGTTAATGTTCGGTGAGAGAAAAGATTAGAGTCACCCCTAAGTATATTGAATAAATTTGTCATTTCTCCCATAGAGATTTTTTATAAGGTCTTAACTAATTAATATCCCCTAATAATTTCTTAAAGTCATTTAAGGTCTTAAGGCAATTCTTTTGTATTTCTATCTTTTGAGGCCTAATATATTGATTTTCAATTATGATTCCTAGATATTTGAAGGGTATTTCCCCCTGTATTTTTTCCCAGAGCAATCTCTAAGCCACATTTAGGGAGTTGCTTTAAAAAATTTTTCTTTTAAACAGCAACCAACTTGGTTGCCTTTCAGAAAAATGGAGGAGAGAGACATGCTGGTCAATACTGCAATGCATACATCTCAAGTAAAAGTAACTTTCTTTTTACTTATGGTGTCTCATTAATGGTGAGATTTAATGCTTGAATAATAACTTTTAGTTTACTTTGTAAATAATAGCGGAAGAGATTTAAAATTTCTCCTTTTTATTAAGCTTAAAATTTACTTTTTTTTTTAAATTAAATCTTTATTGTTCAGATTACATTTGTTCCTCTTTCCCCCCC
>NW_005372150.1:861162-862505 GCF_000412655.1 Myotis brandtii
TCTTTATTGAAAAAGCAAAGTAAGCAAACTTATACATTTGACCTATGAAGTACAGATGCTGCCCCACCCCCCAGCCAATCTGAAGAGCAGGCTGGGTGGGGGTCTGAGACATTATGTATGCTCCTGTTTCAAAATTTTGCTGCTGAATATTCTGGTTTTGCTGAAGAAGTATCCAGCAACCTTGTCCTGCCCTCCCTTTCTTTATTAACCATTTGCTCTGTCCTTGGCAGGGGAAATAAGTGTAGTGGTCTAACCTTTGTTTAAACTTCCCTGAGATTTTATGACCCTTTTACAACTTTTGCAAATAGTTAACTTTAGAACTTCTTTCTTTCTTTTAACATTTCTTTTTTCCTTCTCATTACATACGCAACCTTCACAAATTTCACACTTTTAAATTAGCCTTCAAACCTTCTTTCCATGTCCTTCAAAAATGCATAACCATGACTTAGACCTTCCATTAAGTATTTCCACTCTAATATTCTTTCTTTCTGTCATCAACTTATATATACCTTCAGCAACTTGCACAGACCTTTTTCTTCTTTTAAAATGTATGTCCTGCCTCCTGTTATTAAAACCATACAATATTTAAACCTTAATTTTCAATGATAATTAAAAGTAAACAGCCAGGATTTCTTAGGTTGGCATTTATGAACATTCTCACCTTTAAGAAATATATTTTTAGATTTTCTACAATAAAAGGTAAAACCAGATGAACTTAAACTTGTTGGAATATTTAGATATTTATCATTTAATCTAGCAATGTTCTAAAGTCTTTAAGTTACCAAGGACTTTGGAAAAATACATTTAGGCATAAAATTATCACTGAAAAGCTTTATCATAAACCCTTCATTTTAGTTACATCCATTTATTATGTCTTAATGACTTTGAGATTTTAAAACCAATTATTATTACCCAAGGCATTTTCTTGGCAAATATTGTAACAGGGATAAGTCATGGCTAATTTCTCTTTACAAAATGGGAGTGCCCCCTCCCCCACTGCTATTTCTGCAGCCAGCTGGAGAGCACTTCTGCAGAACTGGTCCTCCCAGGAAAAAGACTTGGATGTTTAGATGGTTTTACTTCCCATTTTTCTTTCTGAGTAGACTGTAACAACATGTAATCTTGCATATCAGAAGAGATCTTAAGAACAGAAACAAACAAACAAACAAAAACCCCTACAGTAAATAAATGAATACTCTCCAAAGAATGGACTGGGCCTGCAGACTGAAGGGTCCCAGGTTCGATTCTGCTCAAAGGCCCATGCCCAGGTTGTGGGCTCCATTCCCAGTAGGAGGTGGAGGTCACCGATCAATGTTTCTCTCTCATCATTGATGTTTCTCTCT
>NW_005372150.1:862872-895246 GCF_000412655.1 Myotis brandtii
CCTGTGTTATCGGCCACATGTACCGCTCATATTCTCTCTCCCCACCCCCACATTCTGTTTGCTCTGGGGAAATTTAGTAATGGCCTGGCCATCTACTGTTTCTTTTCTATGAGGATAAATTAAAGGCATGCTTAATAGACTAACAATAAACAAATTAAATCAAACAAAAAAGACAGATAAAATAACAACAGACAAGCATGCATAACACATAGATAAGACTTAATAAATCAGAGTTCTTTTCATGGATCTTTCAGATGTTTTACATTGCCTGGGACTTACAGCCAGATGCGGCCCAGATCTCAGCCTATTGTTCACAGATCTTATCATATCCTGCTCTCCATAGTATTGACTGGCATCTAAAGTCGTTTTGGCTAAAATCTGCCAGTCCCAAGGTGTCATATGGTAATGTTCAGACAAAGCATTAAAGAGTCCTTGTTAAAGGACTGTTAGCCCTTTTTCTCTAGTGGATGAGCCTTCCCACACCAGAGGCGGAGGATCCAGGGCTTTAGGTTTTACAGACTTTTGATCCCCAACACAAAGTGGGCATAATGCAGTTCAAACAAGAGCCCACATAGTTAAAGATGACAAGGGCACCCGTTTTCCTTGAGCCTGATTTAAGAGAGTACCTTTTGACAACTTAATTCCTTTATCCTTGAGCATACAAGCTAAAAATTTACAATGGTGTTTTTGCCTTTTATTCCAATTCTGCCCCATTATAACCTGGTAATTAAAGACGTTCCCATCCATTTATGGTCGCAACTCCAGAGCTGGCATGGGCTTTGTGCGCAGTGAACTTCCCACCTTTCCAGTGAATTTTCACTTTTCCTTTTTCACTTTGTTTTTCACTCAGGCAAATCTCCAGTATCCTGTTCAAGGCGCCAGATGATCTGAAGGAGGGGCCGATGCACAAATGAAAATGCTATACAAGAAATATGAGTTTAGAAGGCATGGGGGGCCAGGGGGAGACCTCTCTCTAGGAGAGGCACCCTGAAACCTGGCCTCATCTGCTTTTTATTCAGTTTTAGACACACATCTTGCCCTCAGTAAAGCACGGCAAACAGGTAGCAGACAGATCATCTCTAAGGTCAGTAAAGATCAGTAAGGTCCAGTAAACATGTACTTTTAGGCTATTAGGTCAGGAAATTGCTTCGAGCCACTACTATCTCAACATGAGCAATGGTGCACCAATGCCCAAGGTCCATTGGCCTTCCAGGTTCCTTTGTGCACTTTCATGATAGTATCAGCAGTGGGTGGCTTCCCACAGTGTGTGGCAGCAGGTGCTCCAGCAGAGCAGCACATGCGTGTGTGTGTGTGTGTGTGTGTGTGTGTGTGTGAGAGAGAGAGAGAGAGAGAGAGAGAGAGAGACAGTGTGTGCTCCAGCAGGGCACATGTGCATGTGTGTGTGAGGCAGTGTGTGCTCCAGCAGGACAGCACGTGTGTGTGTGTGTGTGTGTGTGTGTGTGGCAGCAAGTGCTGGCAGCATGTGTGGGGTGGGGTAAGGTCTTCTAGCCCTGGCCTTCGGTTGGCGCACTTGTGGAGATGGTCTGGATGGGGCAGATGAGTCCAGGCAGGTGGGGAGCAGGACCTTGTCCTCAGCCGAGCAGAGTGACCAGGCCATCCCCAGGGTTAGCAGCACCGCCTGGATGGGGGCAGGATGGACCCTGAGTGGTCAGTGCCAGGGACAAGGACATCAGATGAAGACACCAGGGTGGTGGGCAGGGTTCTAGGGTGGCCTTCTGCTACCTGAGGAGGAGGATGCAGGCTGACAGTGCCAGGCTCTGCTCCAGGCTCACAGTGGGAATTACCTGTGGAAGCACATTGCACTGAGGTGAGCGCGGGACTGTTGTCTGTGTTAGAGATGTGGACCCTTAGGCCTAGAAGGGGTTAGTTACTCACTCAGAGCCCACGGCTAGTAAGTAGAACAGGATTCATAGCAAGGCCTCAGCTCCAGAACTTACAAGCTGATTCCTCACTTGTAGGGGCTTTTCAAGATACTTACCTAAAGGTAGGTTCCAGGGATAAACGCTTTAATATGTGGGATGCACGGAGGATGCCATGTTGCATTTCCTCTGCGCCTAGTAAATGTTAGCAACGATGATTTTCCTGTAGGTCTCATTGAGCATCAAGGACAGTTGAGGTGAAATGTTTGGGATCTGTTCTTATGGCCTGTGTGTTTTTGCTGTTTGCAAATTATATCCCAAGTTATAAAAACCCAAGGGGAACATGCCAACTGTGTGAGGCGGCTGAGGAGCCAGTATGGTAGGCCTGGCTGATGCTGCAGCCCAGGGTGAGAGAGGGACAGGCCATGGGAGGACAGGGTCAAACACACGCTATGCTGAGAACTTGGGGGCAAACAAGCTTGGGAAAGCACTGTCAAACAGGAGCCCCCATGGGCCAGTCCTGATGCCTGCTGGGTGTGGAGTTTCTGCAAGAGGCCCTGCCAGAGCAGGAACATTTGATGTGGGAGGCGACACCCCTCTGTGCAGGGGAGCGGGCAGAGCTTGGCGCCCAAGCCCATCACCTGGGGAGCCCTGCTCTGTTTGGGCCTGGGTGGGGGCCCTGGGACAAATGACAGCCTCTTCCTCAGCCATCCTGACGAGTCATAGTGCTGAGCTGGGGGGCAGGGAGGTGTAGCAGAGGTGTGGGGGAACACTAGTGGCAGCTGAGTCTGGCACCAAGTGGGTGCTATATGAAAGCAGCCCCTCCCCTCCTTTCCATAGACGCTGGTTGTGGCCGGCTGAGGCCTGGGGAAGGGGTTTCTTCTCCCAGAGTCCCAGCTCTGCACTCCACTTGGAACATTGAAGGGTTCTCAGGCAAGTATTGGAAACAGTAGCTACCCCACCCCCACCCCACAGAGACCAGGCCTGAGGCGAGGTTAACAGGGCCCTGGTGGGCAGCAGAGACAAGAATAAAGGTCCCAGCTTGCCGCCGGGGGTGTAAACCAAGGCAGCTTCTGGTATGACCCCTCCCAGCCAAGTGGGCAGACTCCTAGGCAGACCTAAAGGAGACTCTTATGACACCTCCTTAGCTCCTCAGCCAAATGCTTGGAGTTTAGGTCCAAGAAACCCTCTAAGGCAGCCTGTCCTTGAGTTGGTTTCATTTAGCTCAGCCAAGACTGGCTGGGGACACCCTGGTCCAAGCCCAGGGCCATCCTGGAAGCAATACTGTCCTGTGATTTTTGTGAGGCTGTGGGGTATAATGGTTGATGCATGGGCTCCCTCTCTGCCAGCCTGGCTTTGAGTACCACCTCTCCCCTTGCTGGCTGGGTGACTTTCTCTCTCTGGGCCTTAGTTTACTTATCTGTAAAATGGGGTGACAGCACCTACCTCACAGGGTTCTCATGAGAATGAAATGGAGTGATTTAATGTGTAAAGCGCTTAAAGCAGTGTCCAGCACTCAATACAAGTTACCCATCATCATCATAATCTTTTACAGAACAGGAGACAGACTGAGAGGGGGGTGACTTGCCCAAGGTCACACAGGTGATGGGAAGGCCAGGGAATAGGTCCAAATCCATCCAACTCCAAAACAAGTGCTTTTCCCCAAAACTAGACCCTCTGGCAAAGGTTTGAAATGAGAGTATCTTGCAGAGTTTTACATCTCACATCCCACCTGGACCTCTCAGCCCCTCCCTGGTGCACACCTTCACCAGCAATTCTGGAAGAGGCAGATGTCAGCACCCACTGTCTAGAAGAGATGGGGCCCAGAGGCAAAAGGCAGCCATTCCCATCACTCAGCAGTGGTGGCAGAGCCAGGTGGAGGAAGTGTGGTGGTGTAAGTGGCTGAGAGGCTGGCTGAGCTGGGGCCTGCAGAGACAGGCAACTTGCATGTCCTGTCCTTGAAACATTTTGCAGCTAGACGACACACTGGCTTTCTGAAGGGCCATCCCAACTTGCAGCTTGAATTTTGCAAGTACAAAGTGGTTTTGAAAATAAAACAGAGCAGGCAGCTGAGAAGTACTTTATGGACTGGCATATGAACAGTCAGAACCCAGGGCCCCTGGGACCACCAGCTGTACCTGCTCATCAAGCTGATGGCACATAGAGGCCCAGCCTCCTGGCACTGGGGCTGGATGGGGCTTGCTGAGGTGGGGGAGAGGGAAGGCTGCCCTTCTCTGAGGGCCTGCTGTGGTGCTGGCTCAGTGCTGCTGGTCGCCACTCCTTATTTGTCGGTGGGGAAAGGAAGACCCAGGGAAGGCTGTTAAGGAAACTGACACCCGTGGCAAGCCCAGCCTCCTGGCTTCCTCCCCTAGCAGCCTTCACACTGAAGTAGTGGGAGGGGGAGGGCCATGGTGGCAGCTGCCGCCCTACCCACTAGCAGTCACCCCACCCTTTGTGCTCCCACTTTTTCTTCACCCTCACAGCAGCCTCCCTGGGCAGGGACCTGAGCCTCATTTTACAGACTGGTAAACGAGGCTCAGAGAAGCTGAAGCACTGGCCCAAGCTGGGGGAGTGGCCAGGGATCCAGCCAGAGGCCCACTTCCTTCTAGGACCCTCCAGCCAGTGTGTGTAGCCCATGGGTCGTCTTGGTAGCCGATACCCAGACAGACAAACAAAGTTACAGTGTGTGGCTCAGAGGCTATTTTGTCTAATACTCTAAAAGGGCTTTGGAAATTCCTGAAGTCCATCTGGTCCTCATTACACTACAATATTGCTGTCTCTTTAGCTCACAGACAAGGGAACATTTTTATTTCTCCTTTCAGAGCTCAGGAATGTGCCTGAAATGCAGTCCTGCAGACATCCATGTGGTTCCCCAAGTTCCTTGATCACGTGCTAGACCATCATCCTTTCAAAGGCCCAGTGCTCCTTCCCCTCGGCTCCCCTGCCCCAACACTCCTCCCCAGGACTCCTGAGGGGGCGGGGAGGGCTGAGCTTTGGAGTTGGGTCTGCCTGGCTTGGCAGTGGGCCCCTCAACCTCTGTGCTTCTTTGCTCCTGTAACAGAGAAGGAGCTCCTGAGAAGTGAACACAAGCTTAGCATGTGTTTAGAAAATGCAGGTTTCCCAGTTAGCTCCACGAACTTGAGAAAATTCCTTAGCTGATCCAAGTACCGATAGCCTCTGTAAAATGGGGTCTAAAACTCTAAGAGATGTTGATAATCATTCCTTACTCACCTGGCACCTCTGCCCACCCACAGCCACCCAAGAACCAGAAAGAGAAACAAATGCAGAGGCTCCACATCTAAAACCTCTCTGTGGGGTCCAGGCTGGGCCCTCGTGTGTTTTTCCCATGGCTGGAATATGTGTGCTTCTTCCCTGGAGTTCTGGTTGCTGTGGGTCCCTCAGGGCTCCTTCTGATTGCAGTGTCCAGAGGCTGCGTGTGGCGGCTCCGCGCTGTCTCACTCACACATGGCCCTCCGACCCTGGGCTGACTGACTCTTGGCTACTGACCTGGACAGTTGTTTGGGACAGGTGGCACCCTCCTCTCTTCCTTGAGGAACTCCTACCCATCAATTCCAGGCTGTAACAGTCACAGTCCCCTGCCCACCCCTAGCCCAGCCCCTGCTGCCCTAAGAGTAGATTGTGATTCAAGTTCAGATCATCCTAGTCCAGCCCCCACGATTCAGGCCAGAACAGGGCTGCACCCATCTGCCCTCTGAAGTTAGATGTGGCCACAGACTTGCTTTATGAACTCTGAGCTCAGTGGCTGGTGTATCTCCAGGGTGGATGCTTTCTAAGCCAGTGAGTGATTCTCTACATGTCCCCGGCTTTACCACAGTGATGGCAGGAACACATTTTGACCCATAGCCTTTGTTAGTCTGGATCCCTGAAAGTCCAAGGTAAGTACTGCCCCCAAACTGTAGTGGACATTCAGTGGAAGCAAGAAATAAATCTTTGTTTTTTAAGTTAACTGAGGTCTCAAATGGCTTGTTGCAGTTAACCCTGAGAAAGAAAATACCTATGAAGAAGGGCTCCTGCTGGCCACCTGGGCTCAAAAATTTTAAAAAGAAGAATAAACAAAACAGCGCCTAGCAGCTGTTGCTAAACAGGTACTTCTCATGCAAAGCCGTGATTCAGGAGAAGCCTGCACAGAACTGTCTGTTGTCCACACTGAACTGCCTGCCTGCACTGTGTCCCTGCATCTGAGCCAGCCCTTATAAAGGAGTTCCTGGAATCATATTTCAACCAATAGGACCTGCACAGCTAGAATCCTCATTAGCATCTCCATTGACCAATCAGAGCAGCTCCATTCTGACCAATTGGGACAGTGCTTTTGGGCCAATCAAACAGTGAAGATTTAGAGTCCTCATTTTCAAGAGAATGAACCAATCAGGGACCAGGGGCAAGGATTTCTCTCTATATAAGTCAGCTCCCTTTAGGTCTGGGGAGTGCACTTTCCCTTTCCATGGAAGACTGTCCTTCCCAGGTGGAGCTGTAGGCAGAGGAGCTGTTTTGCCCCAGTGGAACTGAGCAGAGCTGTCTTGGTGGACCAGGGCAGAACAGAACAGAAAGGAGCTGTCTGGCTGGTACCACTGGGGCCAGCACCACTCTGTCAGAGCCTCCTCACTGTTCCACAGCCATGCTTTTCCATAACTGAGCTGTAACACTATCAAGCTGTTTCATAGCTGTGCTGTTCTGCAGTCATGCTGTATCACAACTGAATCACAGTGGAGCTGTTTGCACCGAATAAATTCTCTTCCTTCACTGCATCCAAGATTGGGGATTCTGGTTGGCATTGAAGTGGCACCAATGACCATCAGTTGACACAGCATAATCTTGCTTATTCTGTTACACACCCCCTTTCCCTGGTCAGAGATGGTTAGTGATGTGGTGTGACTTGTTTGGCCAGAGTCCTTACCTAGACTTCGTTATTTGGGGGTGGGAGAGACGTGACCTTGTCTCCTGAGTTATAGAGCCATATTTTTACTCCAGTGATAAAGCCTGAATAAGGCATGAAAGAGTAAAATGGAAGGGAAAAGAGAAACCATGATGGAGAAAGAGGGAATTCTGGTGACATCAAGAAGGACTGATAGCTGTACAAGCTGTCCACTACACAATTCTAAAGACTGCTGGTCACGGTAACACGGTGGATTTGTGTGTTTATCAAGACAGCTTTCCAGCAGAGGGCAGTAAGTGTCTCCAGGAAGTGGAGCCTTTCTCTACTTGGCACAAAATTGCTGAAGAAGCCAGCTGCTGTGCTGTGGCAGGTTCCTGAGCTCTCTGACCTCGCAATATTTGGTGGAATTTATTCTCATGATAAAGTCCATGTGTTGTTAAGTGGTATCAAGCTTGTTTACCACTTTCTAAAGCAAACCCTAGGTGCTTTTAGAAATAATAGTCAGACTATAAGAGAAGAGACAGAACTGACACAAAAACAACAAAATATCAGCTTGGGGCCATTTGTTTAGCTGCAAGTAACCTTTCTTATCTCAATAAGCACCTAGATTCTTACTCTATTTTGCTGTGGCCTGAACATGGTTGGTAATGGTAGTTTTTCTTTAGGAACACAAAGGAAACATTGTGTGGATTTCATTTCCTCTTAAATGTTAAATTATAGCTGTGTTGTTGCTTAAAAAGATAGACCAAAATTATCAAGGGAGTTCACCGTAGGTGGGGCTGGGGCCAGATAAATAATGTATCATTACAAAAGAAAGGATGCTGTCAGCTGAGGTCCAGCCCCCAGCTGTCCCTGTGCAGGAGGAGTCTGCCTGCTGGCTGGAGCCCTGACACCACTCCGCCCTGCCATGACTCTACACAGTTCCCAAGAGAGATTTAAGGGAGGCTGTCAATGATCTGGGGTGGGGTCTTGGTGCTACCTTTTCCAAGTAGATGACCCTACACAAGTGCTCCCCCATTTGGAGCCTCAGTTGCCATTTCTGGAAAATGGGAATGCTGACTGACACCCCCCTGAGGGGTCCTTGGGAGGTTCACATGGGCATGGGAATGACCCATTGCAGACTAGGTGTTAATGCACAGAGACTACCAGGGTGATGCTGGCCGGGCTCAGAGCACTGTCACTAAGGCACAGGCTGGTTGTGAATCTCATCACGGCCTCACCGAGTGCCTGTGGCAATCACTTCACCTCTTCCCAGGATGTTGGGAAACAGGTACTTTCTTTACTGCGCATTTTATTGTCTGTTCTCCCTGCCAGACAGTAAGGAGGCAGGGATTGGGTCTGCTCCCTCTCACTAACCCCAGAACAGGTCCTGTTGGCACTCAGTAGGTGCTCCATAAACACTCATTATTGTTCCAGTTACAAGAAAAATTGGCTGGTGCCTAATGGGGCTGTCTTGCCCTCTAGGCTCTGGGGGACCATGCAAGGGTGGAGACCACTTTCTCCATCCCACTTCTGGGAGGGGTGGGCCCATTTGCCCTCTGAGTCCATGGAGGCCCAATCCCACTCCTGAGCAAGTGCCCCCATTCCCACCCGCTCCAGGTCCTTTCAGGTTCTCTCAGTCAGAGTTGTGGGACTCAGAAAAGGGAGCTCCCAGCCCCTCCAGCAGCCCTGGACCAACACTGCAATTGTTTTTCCACCTAGAGCTTCCAAGGAGTTGCTAGCAGCCAGGCTGGGGGCCAGCGGGTGTGGGAGGAACCAAGTTTCACCCTTTCCAACCACTGAATGAGCACTAGAGTAAAGCGGATGGCACAGGCTGAAGTCCGCTTTCCTGACATTAGGTGAGTGACTTAACCTCCCTGGTCTCAGTTTCCTCATCTGTAAAGAGGGGATAATAACAGCACCTACCTCTCAGATTTGCTATGAGGAATGAATGTCAGCCCATGCAAAGCACTTAGAATAATGCCTGGCACATGGTGGACATTCCAGAAAAGAGCGGCCAGGCCAGGGTTCCAGGCTTCACTTGACAGTCGCAGCTGCACTAAAGCAGGCCCGTCACTGCCCACCTCCCAGCCTCAGTGCCCCTGTGTGTATGGGGAGCAGAGACTGTGCAAAGTCTCTTGCCTGAAGGAGACCCTGAGCAGGGGACACTCCCTCTCTCCTCCCACTGCTCTCCTTCCCTTCCTTCTTCCTCCAGCCTGGGAATTGCCCCCAGATGCAGGGGCCACCACCTGGCTTCTAGGAGGACCTGCCAGCTTCATCAGCCACAGAAACAGTGGACCTATGGCCCACTGTCCCATCCACTTTGTGTAGAATTAAAAATGAAGGACTGAGCAGCCACAGGCCGCTGCTGAGCAGATGTCAGGTCCAACATAGCTGAGGCATGGTCAGCCAGGTTCCCTTGGGTCCAGATGTCAGAACAAGCTGTCCTGACCTTGCTATTTTTTGGAAGATAAGCAGTCATCAGTCCAAGCCACGATGCCCCGCCCCCCCTCAGCTCCCCTGGCTCCTTGGCCTAGGACAGCCCCTGGGTAGGCCCTTTATCCATTGTCTCCACCTGAAAACCAGGGGATGGAGCTGTCAGTTTCTGAGTGCCCTTCTGCCCCAAGACCTATGAGGAAGAGGACAAGAGGCAGGACACTGCAGGGTGGGGGGTGGGGGGTGGGAGGGGAAGGCTGGGAAGGGAGGGGCACGCAGCAGGAGGGCGACATTTGATGAGTGCCCACTGGGCACCAGGAACCACTCAGGACTTTGCATTCCTTTTCATTTTAGGGAAGAAGATGCCCGGGACAGTGTGTGCACGCAGTGGGGGGAGGGTTTCTTCCCAAGTCTCTACCTTCCCACCTCTTTCACCACCACCACCCCACACATCTGTGCTGACAGGAGCAACCTCTGAGCTGTGGATGGACCATGTTTCCCAGAATGGGACAGGGGCCCTTGGGAAAGAGAGGGAGAGTGATTACACTGGCCAGGGGAGCTTGTCCAGGGCCAAGAAGATCCTGGAGAAGGGATAGGGCCCAGGAGGCTCAATATTGTCTGCTGGCACCAGGAGGAACAGCAGGGCCCAGCCTTCTAGGCAGCAAGGGAAACTGATGCAGGAGCCAGTCGTGGGGGCTAACAAACATGGCCCAGCGGGGAGGTGGCAGTGTGTGGACACTCGGGCCCCAGAGTCACTGCCAATCCATCACCTCTAGCTGCTGTTCTTCCCCTGTCAGGTCAGGCCCAGGCTCCAAGCAGGAGAGGCCGGCTTTGGGGACACTGGAGACTAGGTCCTGGGTTCATATCCTGCCTTATGCCACTTCCTGGCTGTATGACCTTGGGCAAGGTACTTCTCCTTTCTGAGTCCCCATTTCCTCTTTTACAAAGTAGGAAAGTAATGCTCTCAACATGTGAATTCGGCCTTATGTGCACCAGTGGCCTGATATGCAGTCGGTGCTCCGTGCCTCTGTAATCTGCCACCTTCCTTTCTTTGTGCGGGGCCTGAGGAAGCAGGCGTGGGCAGGGTTTACTCTGGCCCTGGTTTCTAAGTCCCTGGAAACATCCTGGCCAGGCCTCTGCTGCCTCTCTCAGATGATGCCAGCCCAGAGACAGACTCGCTGCTCCCGGGAACGAGGGTTTATGCCAGGAAGGAGGGGAGGAGAGAGGGCAGGGTGGAGGCTTGGCCAGGGCTCTGCCAAGGTCTCCTGGGCCTGAGATGGAGAGTGGGCACTGCCCGCAGAGTTCAGCGCCAGGGGCTGGCTGCCAGGGCCCAGTGCAAACAGTGGTGTTCCCCACCAATGCCTGGAAAGGGAAGCCCGGGGAAGCCTGCGGGCAGTGAGCAAATATTTTCCCAAAGGATGCTTAGAGCAGAGCTAACCTAGGGATCTCCTGATGGCAGCTGGCACTTGGACTGCTGGGTTGGGGGATGGAGGCAGCACCTGAGGAAACCAGGTATCTGTGCTGGGGCCAAGGCTTTAGGAGCCAGAGTTCCAACCCTGGGAGAGCTGGCTAGACCCAGCAAGCCCTGCCCAGGGCCTCACAGCCCAAGGCTGGAGCTCAGACTGCCTTTGAGCAGGTCAGACACAGCTGGCATGCTCAGGCTTGGTGTGGGCCTGGGCTCCCTGCACCCAGGTGTCTTCCTGTCACTAGACACGGCACCTCTGAACTGCCCTCGGGAGAGGTGCTTCCCTTCCCCAGACTGGTCCTGGGTCCTGGAGAGGCACCCTCCTGGGTGGGGAAGCTGAATCGAAGTGCCTCCAATGACCTTGATCCCAAGGACCTCTTCCCTTCACAGCGACTTCAGGCCTTGGGATGGTGGTTGGGGGCAGGTGACCTTTCTCTCTCAGCCTCCTGGCCCCAGTGTGCTGGGGGTCCTGACCTCGGACCCTGTGGCACCAGGGTTGGACTGTTTAGAAAATCTTGTGAAGACTTAGGGACAAGCGAGAAGCACAAATGGAGAGCCCTGGGAATGAACCCTGGAGCTCCCTGGGAGGGCCTTCAGGCCTCCACTCCCACCCATCCCCATCCCTGCAGGCTCAGGCTCAGGCTCAGGCTCAGGCTCAGGCTCAGGCTCAGGCTGTATTCCTCCTGCAGCCTCATTTTGGCCCACCTCCCTCCACTTCCTCCTTCCCAGGCAGGGGGCTGAGATGGGGGGTCTTCCTTCTTGGGCCTCTCAGGAGTCAGCAGGGTCTCTGAGAGGAGTTCGCCCCTTTGCATCCTGAGCTTCGTGGGGTTGTGGACAGCATTCCGACTCCTCTGGGCCTCTTCTTCCCCAACTCCAGCTCTTCCCAGGCTGGTCCTGGAACTTCTTATTGGATGGAGGGGCTTACAAGACCAGGGGCAGGAAAGGCTGAGTGGGAGGAAGTGTGGCCAGCTGCCTCTGGGTCCAGTTTTACCTTAGGGAGGCCCTCCCCACAGAGCTTCTTCCCGCCCAGACAGCTCCACAGGGAAACTTGGGTTTATCAATCTGGAGCTAGTGCTGCCTGGTCCCAGGCCAAATCTTAAATTGGGGGTGCGGGGGAGCTGGCAGTTGGCCCCGGACATCTGGGGGGTAGCCCAGCTGGGCGGCTCCTCAGCAGGACTTAGTGCCAGCACCCTTTCCTGTGAGGGGCTGACAGTCTCACAGGACCCTAAGCCGCAGGCTCTCAGGGGCGGGGGGCGGGGGGGGGCTTGTGGTATGCACGTGGTGAGGGCACTTCACCATGATCTTTACTTCTGGAAATTTTCTGTAATAGAAAGTCACCAAAAATACTAACAAATAGTAAAATTTGTTGTGCATTGTGACATGAAATCCCTCACTTTAAGACTCAGCTCAGTCCTCTTTTACTTGTGACTATAGCAGTGATGGCGAACCTATGACACGCGTGTCAGAGGTAACACGCGAACTCATTTTTTTTGGTTGATTTTTCTTTGTTAAATGGCATTTAAATATATAAAATAAATATCAAAAATATAAGTCTTTGTTTTACTATGGTTGCAAATATCAAAAAATTTCTATATGTGACATAGCACCAGAGTTAAGTTAGGGTTTTTCAAAATGCTGACACGCCAAGCTCAAAAGGTTCGCCATCACTGGTCTATAGTAAGGCACTTATCTGCCTTCATGGGGTGGGGGTGGGGGGTGAACGTGGGGATATGGTTTGCAGTTTTGTGTAAATAAATGTCTGCCAAAAAGTGGAAACAGCTCAAATGTCCATCCACAGATGAGTGGATAGACAAAACGTGGTCTATCACCAGCAGTGGAACGTTTTCAGCATAAAAAACCATGAAGCCCTGACATAGGCTACCACGTGGACAGAGCTGAAAGCAGGTGCGCAGTGACAGAGCCACGCGGAAGACCACGCAGCGTATGGTTCCATCCACACAAAAGGCCTAGAATAGGCAAATCTACAGTGACAGGAAGTAGTGCTTGTCAGGGGCTGGAAGGAAGGAGGAAGTGGGTGTCACCGGCTAGTGGGCATGGGATTTTGTTTTGTGAGGTGATAAAAATGTTTTAAAATTAATTGTGATGGTTGTATAACCTTGTAAATATACTAAAGACCACTGAATTGAACACTTTACGTGAGTAAGTTATATGGTATATGAGTTTTATCTCAATAGATATTTGAAAAGTTCTGTATTGATCTTGACCCCTTGGCACTCATCTTTCTAATGCTGTATGTGATAAAATGGGAAGTGTGCATAGTGCGTCCCCACATCTGATGGTTTTCTCAGGGAAGAGCACATGTATGGCATGTGAGTTGTCAGCTCAACTAGCTCTTGTTATGGAATTCCACTTTTTACCAGAAAGGCAACTGGCAGTAATATTTTAACAAATTTTCCATTTTAGTTTCTAATTGAATAAATATCATTATGTATAATCCACATAAACTAAGGCTCTTTGAGGTTCTCAATAATTTTTAAGAGCATAAAAGATAATGCCCCCCCCCCAAAAAAAAAGATAATGTTGCCAAATAAAATACAAGTATGTCCTATGCAATATTTGGAACATACTTACATTAGAAAAACTACCTGTCCTTTATCTGAAATTCCAATTGAACTGGTGATTCTGTGTTTTTACTTATGTACTACACCTGGTATTCTTACTAAAGGATCCTGAGAGCAAAATATTTGAGCACCACTGGTTAGTACACCGCTAGGGATCACACTGAAGAAGAATTCAGAGAGTGAGGGAGATCGCTGCTTGTTCAGAATAACCGGGGACATGGTGACATTGGGCAAGCGCTGTGGGGGAGGAAGGCTCAGAGGGCTCTGTGAGCACCAGGGCCCGATGTCCAGAACTGGCTTGGGGTTTGGAGACACAGCAAGGAGAGAGGGACACATGTCCCATTGCATTCAGATCTGTTCTGTAAGGTAGAACATCTTTATGTCTGAGGAGTGAGGCTCAGAGAGACCCAAGAACAAGCCCAGGTTTGTGCGGCTGGTGTGTGGCCATCAGGAGCAACTGCCTTGGGTATGGCATTTAAGCCCGAGCTTGGCCTTTCTAGTTCCTTCCTCAGCTGCAGGACAAGGGCGGGCAGTGGGAGATGCTGGACAGAGGCCTCCTTCCTCCCTCTCTGGGAGAAGGCCTTCCTCGTGATGAGGGTCAGGGGTGAGCAGCAGCGGAACAAGAGCCTTTTGTGAGAGGGAGGTTGGCCCTGTCTGCACCCGGGATTAGGCTGGCATTGGAGGGGGTGTGCTGAGGCACAGCTGAAGTGGAGGAAGGTCAGAGGTCCCAAACTAAGGGCAGATGGCCTGGCTCCAGGTGATGTCCAGACCGGGCAGGAGCTGATGTGGCTGGGAGGAGGAGTTTGCCAAAAACCACCCAATACTCTCACTTTCTGCACATCATCTCTCTGTTAACATGACTGCTGCTTCTGCTTGGTGGACAGCCCTGGCGCTCTGGTGCTGCAAATGATGACTATTTTGTCCCAGCCCCATCTCCTTCTTCTTTGTTTGCAAGCATTTGTCTGACTCCAAGGTCCGGACAGAATGGAAGAGGGTGACTAAGGACAGGGAACACATCCTACCCACCATGTGCCCTCTCTACTGCCCGCTGGGGACTGGGTTTCTCTGGGGCTTCCCTCCAACCTCTCCCTTCTGTTTCTTCCTGGTTGGCTTCCCTCTCCTGTTCCCAAGGCTCTGCTTCCATTCTTTTGCTTTTTCCACCAAGATTTTCTCTCAATCCCACATGCCCATCTAGCTTGTCTCTTATTAGAAACTGCAGGTCTGGCTCTGGTCAAGAGCCCTCTCCTGAGCTCCGACCCTGCCCCTGGACAGCTCCCAATGGGTGGCCTTCATTCTCAGCACATCCAATTCTGGGTCACCACTGTTCCCCACTACAGGGACATGAACCCCCTCTTCTTCTCTGTGATGCCCTGGTCACCAAGCTCAGCTAGTTCTGCCTCCATCGTAGTGGTTTAGAATCTCACTAAAGCCCCCTCCTGCCTTGGCCCTGGCACCATTATCAGGACTGCCCTATCCACTGCACCCACTGGCCCCATTCCTCAGCCTAAACACCACTTCCAATGCGTTCTGGATTTGGCTCATTGTTAGTTTACTGAACTCCTTTTGCTGGGCTCCTTGGTGCCGGAAGCCGGTCCATCCTTGCTGCTTGACACAGTCGCTAAAGGGAAGAAACATCTGCACAGCTTATGTTTCAAGGGACCTGGCATATATGGCATATGTTTGCTTCCCCCTCTTAGCGCTATGTGTTTTAAACAGGACCACCTCCCCTAGAAAGGTTGTTTCCCCAGGTTAGGGATTAACAGGACTAAGGAAGAGAATAAATCAGTAAATCCCCCTAGTGTTACAGAAATACCATGCACTACTTATGAAGAACTTGGACTAAGACTGTTGGCAATAAATTTGGGACTTGTTGGGCCCACATCCCCAGGGGTCTGCCCACCAGGGAAAGCACCAAAGCCTATACCCCTGGAGACCCACCGACACAGGGCAGTCCCAGGGAAGGCAAGCAGCGAGGCTGGGAGGACATAACCTTTACTGGGTAGGATAATCTCCTTCAGTCACTTCCTTGTAGCTTATCAGTAGAGCAGTGACCTTGGAATAGCCCTTATAATGGAACACAGAGATTAACCTAGACAGGATTAAACTCAACAGAACTAGATTAACAAATGCCCTAACCTTTGGAATAGAATGGATAGGATTAAAATCAACTGGTATAAATACAGATGTAACAGGACAATAAAGACAAAACCTGGCTGTAGAACCTGGCTAGGCTGCTGATCAACTGAACGCTGTCTCCGTGTCCTTCCTTCTTCGCCGACTCCGTCTACGCCTTTGGGAACCCCTGGACCTACTGGGGCTGGACCCCAACACCTTGGAGGACTCACAGGGCAAATAAAGACCCCCACACCTCTCTGAGAGCCTTGGCACACAGTGGGGTAAAGAGATCCAGCCCATCCCACCCCTCTCTCCACCAGTCCCTCCACCCTTCCCTCTTTCCATCCCTCCATTTCTCTTAGTATCCATCTCTTTGTTCCTCCCTCTTTCTCCCCTCCTCCATCTATGCTTCCCCCATCCACCCACCCCTCTATTTCTCCCTCAATTCATCCCTTCATCTTCCCACCTGTTCCCCTCTCCATTCTTCCTTCCATCTTTTCCTCCATCCATTTAGTTATTTTAACCATTTTGTGCCAGGCCCTCCCTAGTCTGGGTGTGGGGGCTCAGACATGACTTAGATGTGGTCTCAGTCTGACGAGAGAAGTACAATAGGAATATACGGTGATCAGAGCTGTAATGGTGGAAGCACAGGGGCAGGGCTGATGCTTGAGCCATTTTTTGGAGGATGAGTAGAAGTGAACTAGGAGAAAAAGTTAGGGAAGGGCATTGAGGCAGAGGAACCAGCCTCTGCAAAGGCACAGAGGTATGAATGTTGTATTGTGCCCATCAGCTCAGTCTGGCTGGAGAGGCAGATGTGTGGGAGATGAGGCAGGGGAGCAGGGGACAGCTGTGCTGGTTCTTAGGGGTCTTGAAGACCAGGCTGATACATTCAGACCCCATTCTGAAGGCACAAGGTCTGAGGAGGGTGTGTGGGCGGGGGAGTACCACCAGCAGATGCATGTTTCCAGAAGAGCCTTCCTGCAGCTAGTGTCTGGGCAAATTGCAGGGGCGCCTGGCAGTGGCAGGACAAAATGAGGGCAGCCGAGGGTGAATGAGGGAAGAGGTGGCAGGATAGAAGAGTGGGGAGACAGGCAAAAGGGCCACAGCTCTTCCATTGGCAATGGGCTGCATGTGGGGCTGGGCAGACAGTGATGGGGTCCTGAGAGCAAAGGGGATGGAGATGTGGTGTTTGAATGAGTTGCTACATTTCTCTTGAAGCATGTAGCCCCCACCCACACAGTCAAGTTTCCATTCAGTGTCTGTTATGTAGCTCAAGAGTCTTGGATTTAAGTTGGGGCTTAGCTACTTACTTAACCTCTCTGCCTTACTTTCCTCAGTTGTGAAATGGGATGATTCATTCCTAGCTAAGGGCTTACAAACTCAAGTGCTTATGGAGGCCAGGGAGGGAAAGGCTGTAGAAAACTGTGGACACCTAGAGAGCCTAGGCTCTGTCTAAGGATGCTAAGGGTGCCACTTGGCTCCAGCTATCAGAACACAAACCAAAGTAGACTCTTTGACTTTTCAAGAGAAATCAGAAATAGAAATTTTGAAATATCCTGATTTTTAAAAACTATCCTGGATAAGCAAATGCATCTGTGGCCCAGATCTTGGTTGCTGTGAGGATTAGGTGAGATGGCACATGTGGATAATGCCAACAAATGCATCTCCTCTGCCTCCCCTGCCCACCCCAGGTTCTCCTCTGCTTGAATACATGCCTTAGTTCTTTAGCAAGTCTACTCCTCCATCCCAGCATCTGAGCCGGGAGGTAAAAGGCTTGAAACCCTAGGGTTTGGAGCAGTTTCTTTGTGCACAAAGTAGGAATGATATAAATACCCAAAATAATTGCAAGCAGGATTTCAGACAGATATTTGCACACCCCATGTTCATAGCAGTACCATTCACAACAGCCAAAGAGTAGAAATAACCTAAGAGTCCATCCACATATGACTGGATAAACAAAATGTGGTCTATCCATACAATGGAATATTATTCAACCTTAAAAAGAAAGGAAATTCTAACACCTGCTACCATGTGGATGAAACTTGAGGACATTTTGCTCAGTGAAATAAGCCTGTCACAATAGGACCAATACTGGATGATCCCACTCATATGAGGTCGGCCCTAGAGAAGCCACGCTCCCAGAGAGAGTGGTGCAGGGGCTGGAAAGGGGCAAAGGGGGTGGTTGTTTAATGGGGGCAAAGTTTCAGTTTAGAAAGATGAAAAAGTTCTGGAGATGATGGTGTGATGGTTGTACAGCATTGTGGATGCACTGAATGCCACTGAGCATGTTACAAATGGCTAACATGGTAAATTCTGTTATATGTATTTTTTACGTGTACTATAATTTTTTAAAGAAGTTGGGAAAAGATGCTTATGGCAAAACTACCTAGATGGATCTCCTCATGTCATGGTCCTTAATCACATCTTTCTTTATAAGCTTAAATGTCACTTCTTCTAAGAAATCTCTGATCCATTAAACCAAGGTTTGCAGTCAAGATGGCAGAGTAGGTGAACACTGTGCTCGCCTTGTCCTGTGACCACATCAAAATTACAATAAATTATAGAACAATCAACCTGAAGGCTGGCTGAATTAAAGTCCTATAACTAAGGAAATACAGAAGCCACATAAGGACTTGTAGGACAGGTGGAAATTCGAAATGGACTGGCCCCAGCCCACGTGTGGCCGCTGAGAAACGGGAGGGATATCTCAGTGGCAGAGGTCCCCCCTGAGGGTAGAGGAATCCCTGCCCCACACGGATCCACAGCCCGAGGTTCCAGTGCCAGGAAAAGGAGCCCACATGACATCAGTGGGGTCTCGCCCATCCAGGGGAGATGGAAAGCTACTGGAAAATCAGGCATCCTCGCCCGGGCCGGTGTGGCTCAGGAAAAGGTTTCTAGTTCGATTCCTGGACAGGCCATATGCTTGGGTATGGGCTCCATTCCTGGTGGGGGGCGTGCGGAAAGCAGTCAATCGATGTTTCTCTTTTTCTCTCCCGCTCCCTTCTTCTCTCTTTAAAAAATCAATACAAATATATGTTTTTAAAAAGAAATAAAAAAGAAAACCAGGAGTTTTCTTAAAGGGCCCACACACATACTGGCACTTGCAGGCACTCACCCTGGGCTCTGGCTCTGGAGCCCAGAGACATACAGGGAGAAACTGAGTTGGTGGCTTCTGGATGAGGGCTGGAGGGACAGCTGCCATTGTCCCTGGGTGGAGCCTCCTCCCACACAGCTGGCAGGTGGGCGCCATCTTTCCTGTGTTGAGCTCTCCCCCCCACCCAGCCGAATCTGAGTCTGGATTAGCCAGGTGAACTCCACTTGCCCCACCCTGGTGCCTCCCTGAGACCCTGCCCCAACCAACTCACATAACAACCCAGGCTCTTTCTGCACTGAGGCTTATGGGAAGCCCACAGGTGATGGCAGGCCTCAGGGTCCCTGTGCCTTCTTCTGAGTGGCCCCAGGCCTGCTACTAGTGACAGCCAGCCTTGGCTTGCAGAGTGGCCTTTCCCACATGCCTCCAGACCCAGAGCAGGGAGCTAACAACTACAGTTCACTTTGTAGCTACTACCAGGTAGCCCAGGCCACTCACAGAGAGCGGCTGACCTTGGCCTACATAGAAGCCTCTCCCAAGAAGTCCCAGAACCAACAGATCTGCCAGCCAGCTTCACACCACAACAGAGCACCACCTGATGAACTCCACAAGCGGCACACCTGGTCACCTATAGAGAGATGTCCGCAGGCACCACAGCCCACTAGGAGTGAATCTTGCTCCATGGGGGTCAGCCCCTGCACAGTGGTAGCTCGTATGCTGTGTTCCTGGCCAAACCTCACAGACAGTCAGTCTGAGGGTCAACCCCACCCAGTAATGTGCCACAGCAATCAAGGCTCAACTACAAGAGGAAGGCACACACAACCCACACAAGAACACTCCTGGAGTGTCTGGCTCAGTGGCCAGGGAAGCTGTGGTGCAGGGCCCCACAGGACACCTACTGCATTAGGCCACTCTACCAAGGCAGGGAATCAAAACAGCTCTATCTAATACATAGAAACAAACACAGGGAGGCAGCCAAAATGAGGTGATAAAGAAACATGTCCCAAATAAAAGAACAAAACAAAACTCCAGAAAAAACCCCCAACAAAAACAGCATGGTCCTGGCATAAAAACAGATACATAAATCAATGGAACAGAATACAGAGCTCAGAAATAAACCCACATCTTTATGGTTAATTAATCTATGATAAAGGAGGGAAGAATATACAATGGAGTAAAGACAATAAAGAATGTTGTGAAAACTGGACAGATACATGCAGCAACAACAAAAAAGAAATTACACCATCTTCTTCCACCACACACAAGAATAAACTCAAATGAATTAAAGACTTAAATGTAAGACCCAAAACCATAAAACTCCAAGAAGAAAACATAGGCAGTAAACTCTCTGACATTTCTCTTAGCAATATTTTTTCTGATATGTCTCCTTAGACAAGGGAAACAAAAGAAAAAATAAATAAACGGGACTGTATGAAACTAAAAAGTTTTTGTACAGTAAAGGAAGCCATCAACAAAATGAAAAGACAACCTACCAACTGGAAGAAGATATTTGCCAATGATACTTCCTATAAGGGGATAATATCCAAAATTTATAAAGAACTCATACAGCTGAACACCACAAAAACAATCTGCTTAAAAAAATGGGCAGAGGACCTGAATAGACATTTCTCCAAAAAGTACATACAGATGGTCAATAGACATATGAAAAGATGCTCAACATCACTGATCATCAGAGAGATGCAAATTAAAGCCACAATGAGATACCACCTCAGACCTGTCAGAATGGCTACTATCAATAAATCAACAAACAAGTGTTGAGAAAGAGAACCAACATGCACTGTTGGTGGAATTGTAAATTGGTGCAGCCACTATGGAAAACAGTATGGAGGTTACTCAAAAACTTAAAAATAGAATTACCATATGACCCAGCAATTCCATTTCTGGGTATTTATCCAAAGAAATCCAAAATATTAATTAAAAAAGATATATACACCCTTATGTTCACTGCAGCATTATTTATAATAGCCAAGCTATGAAAGTAACCCAAGTGCTCAACCATAGATGATTGGATAAAGGATAGGTGGTACATATAAACAATAAAATATTACTCAACCATTAAAAGAATGAAATCTTTACATTTATGCAACATGGATGGACCTAGAAGGTATTTCTCTAAGTGAAATAAGTCACACAGAGAAAGACAAATATATCATTTCACTTATATACAGAATCTAAAGGATAAAATAAACCAAAAAACAAAAAATAAACAGGCTCATAGATACAGAAAACAAAATGATAGTTGCCAAATGAGAGGAGGTGTGGGAGGCTGGGTGAAAAAGTACAAATTGGCAGTTACAAAACAGTCACAGGGATATAAAGTGCAGCATAGAGAATATTGTCAGTATTATTGTAATAACTATGGTATGGTGTTAGGTGGTACAGACTTACCAGAGGAATCACTTTGTAAATTATGGAAATGTCTAACCACTATGCTGTACACTTGAAACTAATCTATACTAATAAAAGGGTAATATGCTAATTAGACTGGGAGACCTTCCAGACATCCTTCCGGACAAAGCCATGGTGGTGGGACCAAGGCAGAGGCAGTTAGGGGTGATTAGGCCAGCGGGGGGTTGGGGGGGAAAGGGCAGTTGGGGGTGAGCAGGCAGGCAGGGGGGCAGTTGGGTGAGTTGGGGGCAAGCAGGCCAGTGAGGGGTGCAGTTGGGGTAAAGCAGGCTGGTGGGGAGCAGCAGTTGGAGGCAAGCAGGCCAGAAGGGGGTGCAGTTAGGGGCAAGCAGGCCGGCAGGAGAGGGCAGTTGGGGGCGAGCAGGCTGGCAGGGGTGCAGTTGGGGGTGATCAGGCCAGCGGGGGGCGGGGGGCAGTTGGGGAGGAGCAGGCCAGCAGGCAAAGTGGTTAGAGGTGATCAGGCAGGCAAGCATGTGAGTGGTTAGGAGCCAGCAGTCCTGGATTGCAAGAGGGATGTCCCTGGGATCGGGCCTAAACTGGAAGTCAGACATCCCCTGAGGGGTCCCAGATTGGAGAGGGTGCAGGGTGGGCTGAGGGACACCCCTCCCCCATGCACGAATTTCATGCACCAGGCTTCTAGTATAATATAATATTGACTGTCAACCATAATATAAAATTTTTTTAAAAGTTGCAAAGTTGTTCACATACAGAAGGGAAAGGCAAGCTGTCGAGGCTGGTATGGTAGTGCCAGGGCCAATCCTGCCTGCTCTCCAACCTCCAGGAAAGCTACCTTGGCAACAAGACAATGGTTTGGCACGGTCAGTTCCAGAAGGGCAGGGACCCTGTGCTATTCTATGATCTCTGGTGTGGGAGGTATGAGGGACCCTAGTCTGGAAGAGGGAATTGGTATTGAAATGAGACTTGCATCTCTAACTCAACTTCAGTCATCTGTAGAAATGGAATTTATATACATACTAGAGGACTGGTGCATGAATTTGTGCATGGGGGGTGGGGGTGGTGGTCCCTCAGCCCGGCCTGCACCCTCTCCAATCTGGAACCCCTCGGGCCTAAACCAGCAGTCGGACATACCTCTCGCAATCCGGGACTGCTGGCTCCTAACTGCTCGCCTGCCTGCCTACCTGATCGCCCTCTAACTGCTCCCCCGCCTGCCTGATCACCCCTAACCGCCTCTGCCTTGGCCGCCGCCACCGTGGCTTTGTCTGGAAGGATGTCTGAAAGATGTCTGGTCTAATTAGCATATTACCTTTTTATTAGTATAGATACATACTTTATCAGATTAAGTTCCTTCCCACTCCCAGTTTGTGAGATGTTGGCTTTATCAGACACATCTTTTTTCTGTTCCTATTGAGATGATTGAATGGTTTTTCTCCATTTACTTGTTAATGTGTGACCAGATGATGTGTTTGTCCAGGATTAAGCCAAATGGGCATTCCTGGATAAACCGTATTTGCATGTGGTACATTGCCTTTTAGAGATGGCTGGGTTTGGTTTCTTCCTATTTGTTTAAGAAGTTTGCATCTGTGTCTCTGGATGAAATTGGCCTATGCTTTTCCTTCCTCATAGGGAAAACATTGGGAGAAATGTTCTATTTCTCAGCCCACCTGCACCCCGTACCCTGGCTGTGCTCACCATCTCAGCCATCTAAGGTGGCCTGGGCTGGGGGCAGAGCTTTGTGGGCCCTGGTGAGGCATGAAGCCATCTGTGCAGCCTCGGGGGACCTGGAGGCACCGTTCATGGTGTGTGAGATTGATGCCTGCTGGCAAAGCCACAGAGTGGGTAGAGACACCCGCATTCTGCATGGCGGGTGGGGCCCTGCTGGGGAGGATGGGGCTAGGGCCTTTCCCCATAAACCTCTGCTCTTCCTTTATGCAGCACAACCACCCAATTCAAGTGCCACCAGTTTGTTGAGCAGCCTGGACTTTCTGGGAGGACGAAGGGGAAAGGGTTTTCTTCTCCTGTTGGTGCTGTTCCTCAGTCCTGTGGACCCCACTTTCCCTGATGGCCATCTTTGGCAAATCCCAGTGTTTGGGCCACTGTGGACTATGAATTCTCTCCCCTTCCCTCCCCAGGATGGATGTGGTCCATGGTCCAGGGACTGGGTGAAGGCAGTGTAATCTGTCTTCCCCTACTCTCTGTGCCTCTTCTGCATCCAGTATGGGGAGGCAGGAGGTTGCTTGGAGGAGGCCAGCATCTGACTCTACTGTGCTCTCGTAGTCAGTCTTTATAGCCTCCTGGGCTGCACTGACATGCCATCAATACCAGCAGTGTCCTGGTGTGGCCTCCATCCCCACCAGCTTGTAGGCACGTGTGATTCTTCCAGGAGAGCCTCTCTGCAGAGGCCCTGACCTGGAACCCCTTCTCATGTGCCCAGTTCCTGCCAAAGCATGGTTCTCTGCCGCTGTGGTCTTGGGCAAGGAGTGTTCTGATTAGATCTGAATTAGCTTCCTGGCCTCTTAGTTCCCAGATAAGGACAATCCCCGCTTCTTTCCTCTTGTCCAGACATTTAGGGACACAAAAGTTGACCTAGGGCAAGGATTCGGATGCAATGAGTTTATTTGGAAGAAAGCACAGTGAGAGGGTGAGGCAGGGAAAGGGTATGTTCACTGAGTCGCCACTGGGGGACTTAAAAAATAAAATAAAATAAATAAAAGCACAGATTAGTTTTGACTGTTCCAGAACTTTGTAAAAATGGACTCACATGTGTGCAATCTTTTGCACCTGATTCCTTTGGCTCAGAGTTGAATTTGTGAGCTATATCCATGTGGTTGTGCTTGTGAACTATATCTGTGTGGCCATAAAGTTTTTGTTTTCACTGCTATACAGTGCTCAGCAGTGTGGATAATCCATGACATCCTCTCCCTCCCGCTGCACAAGAACTTTTGGGTGGTGCCCAGTGTGGGAATTAGGAGCAATGCTGCAGGCGACCAACGTGTCCAGATCCTGGAGGACACGTGCTCTTCTCCTGAGCAGAAATTTAGGAGTGGGATTTCTGGTCCTCGTGTGAGCATGTGTTCAGCTTTAGTCAGTTTCATCCCACAGTTTTCTAAAATGAAACTTCTACCAGGAGTGGGCAAGAATTGCAGTTGCTTCATTTCCTTGCCCACAATATTTCCATCCTTTTCCTTCTACAAATCTAGGGGCATGTTGGTTGTTCACATGCACCAGGTCCTCTGTCCTCCCTAGAGGCCTTGGGCACACTTCACAGATAGCTTCAAAGGTGAGCCTCTTGCCCAATGGCACACAACTTGCAAGTGGCAGGATGGGGACTGAGCCAGGATTCTCCACAGGAGATCTGCTGCTGCTGGCACGCCGGGGTGGAGAGCCATGGGGACATGCTCAACAGATTTCCAAAGTGGTGGTGGGGTGAGGCCTGCTCCTCCCCCGAAGCTGTCCAGCAGGCCAGGTGATGACACCTGTCCCTGTCCATTTTCTGATTTGCTGAGGGCAGGTTGCACTGAGCCTTATTTTCTCATGGGAAGGCCAGTGTGAGATCTGGTGAAGAGAGAACCCCATCCCCGACTCCTGAGTTCTCTGGAAGTGCTGTGGCGTGGTCCCAGGGGGAGGCTCCAGGCAGTGCAGTTGTGGAGGCAGGCTGCCCTTGTGTGGACTGGCCACTGATCCTGCTGGCTCATGGCCATGTCCTCCAAGCCTCTCAAGCTCCTCATCTGTTGAAATGACCTGGGGAAACGCTCGCCTGGAGGGTAACTGAGTATTGCATGAGGCAAAAAGGGAACATGCCTCAACTGGCTCCCTCAGCCCCATGAGACACTCAGATGAAGGCCTGGTGCCGCTGGGGGTGGGGCCAGGGACAGTAGGGGAGAATTCTTCAGAGTGAGATCCTGGCATCTGGCATTTGGGTGGGGTCTGGACAGTGAAAGGGGTGCTGTGATGCTGCCTGCCCATCGCTCCTCCTCCTACATGTTGGCATATTGCTTTGTTCAGCTAGAGCCAAGCTGCTGCAGAAGGAGTTTCCATGAAAGAGCTCCAGGAACAAGGCCCCTTTGTCTGGTTAGGGGTCTGCCTGCTCCCTGAGCTGGCCTGACAGGGCACTCTCTGTGATGGAAAGAAGGCCAGGGCCCCCCTCCGTTAGATGGGCAGAGAGGACAAGACACTTGTGGAGAGATCTTAGCCTGCCAGCGGTAGAGGCAGGACTAGAACCCAGCTCCCTGGCTCCCAATTCAGTGCTCCCCCTCCTCCACTCTTATGTGGGCTCATAGTGATCCCTAGTCCCTCCCACAGTCTGTGTTGGTGCAAAGAGTTTATTTGGAGGTGATCCCAGAAAGCACAGTGAGTGCTTCAACAGCCCCACACTGCCTTGTCCATCTCTTTGTCTTCCCACCCTTCTAACTGTGTAGCCACATTCTTAGTTACAAGGAATATAAATGTGAGCAAAACAGTCACGGTCTTGGCCCTCATGGACTTTACTGTCCAGTGGCAAAGGCTGATGAGCCTGGTAACAATTGTGGCACAGGAGCAGTGCCCTGAGACAGAGTGTACAGGCACTGTGGCCACACAGTCTGGGTGGGGAGAAGCCAGGAGGTCTCCCTGGAGGAAGTGATGTTTTAGCCAAGATCTGAAGACTAAGAAACAAGCAGTCAGGCAAGGGTCAGTGGGGAGAAGTAGGGTTTTGCTGGCAGGTGCCACAGTACAAGCAGGAGCTAGAAGGTGGCACAGAGTAGGATGTGGGCAAAGAAGTGGAGGAAGTCCTATAGGAGCTGAGGGGAGGAGAGAATATGAGAGGAAGGATTCAGGAAATGCTCCTATTGAGAGTGGAGATACAGACCAGAGCCAAACCACTGTAGGGCCTTGCTGGCCAGGCCGCTGGGCGTGGGCTTTGCTTTGAGGCGCCTAGGGAGCCATGAAAGGGCTTACAGGCAGAGTCACATGGCCTGACTGTGCTCAGTGATTTTGAAGAGAACAACAAGGGGTAAAAGACATGCACAGAAATTTCACGAAAGAGGAAATGCAGATATCTGATAAACACATGTCCATCTTATCCTCAGTGACAAGGGACAATGCGAATTGAAACCACACCGAGACACCATTTCACATCTCCGAGGTACGTTAACAAGAGTTAGCCAGGAGGTGCAGCCTCACCAGCCACCAAAGGGAGCGCACACTGGTGCAAACACTTTGAAATAACAGTTTACATGAGCTGATCAACTTGAACGCATGCACACCCCATGACTCAGCACTCCAGCTCCTGGATGGCTGGAGGGCTAATACAAATGTCACTGGAAGACTGGTACAAGGATAGTTATAGCAGCATTATTTGCAATAGGGAAAACCAGAAAGCAAACTAAATATCCACAGACAAGTGAATCCATTGATGTGTCAGTTAGTGGACCATTATATGTGCTAGAGAGATAAGAGCAGCTGCTGGGACTGACATGGGTGTTCTCAATGCAATAGGAATAACTAGAGAATGTCTGTTTATATCAACTTCAAAACAGCCCAAACTAATTAACACTTTGGGGATGCATACAGAGGTGGTCATGCTTTTAAGAAAACCCAGGATTCCTCGATCTGGCAGCCTCTGCCTTTCACAGACCCTCTTTCTGGTATTTTCACATAAAGGGAATCAGCCACTGGGCTCCTGTCACATTTTCTCTGGCTTAACATTTTTGTAATGGGTGTAACCTCATTGTTGTATTATTAGTCACCAACCCCAGGCAACACTTTCCCATCAGACCCGTGTTTGTTTGCCTGGCCTGTGTGAGTCAACAACAGTGTGAGAGCTGGGCATCTCATTGGACAGACTGAGCCAATCACTGGCAAGCATCATGATGTCACCACGTGCCTATTGGGGATTTCACAGAGAACTTGTTTTAAAAATGGGTGCTATTATCTGGCAGTGTCTGAATCTGGTGTAGAAGAAATTGACTTCAAACCCAGGGATGCAAACTCACTCGCCCTATTGGGGAAATTCACGGATTCCTCTGTAGCATCTGGCAACAACCCCATTTCCATTTAGAGGTTCACCCTGCCCTCCTAGAGCTTTTTGGAGAGCAGATAACCTAGCTGCAGGGGTTCAGGCCTGGGCATCTGTCTTAAAATCTTCCAATCTGAGATAACCTGAAACTCAGTGGACTACTGCTTCTTTCTGCCTGGATTTGAGGGTTGTGGGCTGGAGCTGCTGGGAATTTTGGCCACCAGAGAAGTGCTTTAGATGGAAATTGGAGGAGTGGGGAGGAGAGCTGAGGGACAGGAGGGAGGAACTTGTTCCTGGAGACGTTTGAGCACCTAGATCCACTTCTCGTCTCTACTCTTTCATTATGAAATTCAATGTGTCCCCTTTTTTGGCTTAAGCCTCTTTGAGTCAAGTTCACTGAAAGGCCAAACCCAGTCTCCTTCCCAACTCATCAGTAACGCCTCCTGAGCCAGAAACCAGGGAGTCATCTGGCTCTCCCTCTCCCTGGCTCCCAACATCACACCAGTCTGCATAGTCTCTCTACCCAGTATCTCTCCAGTTCTATCACTTCTCCATGCAGCCACCCTGTTGGGATTCCATCAGCTCTCCCTGGACTCTAGTCCCAGCTCCTCCTTAAAATCCTACCATACCTGCCCATAGCTCTCAGAATAAACACTAAATTCTCCTGCAGCCCACTGGGACCCTCAAGTCCTCCCTCAACCTTTCCTTCAAGGGACTCCTTAGCTTCTATATCACTAAATTACTTTCCTTGAGAACTTACTGTGCCAGGCCCTGCAAAATTCCTTCCCACCTGTTATTCATTTACGAGAGGCCTGGTGTACGGAATTTGTGCACAGGTAGGGTACTTAGGCCTGGCCAGCGATCAGGGCCGATTGTCGGGGTTCTTGTCCCAACATCAAGAAGGGTTCAGGAATCTGGAGAAGGCTGTGCGTAGATTTTAAGTAAGAGTCCAGAGACGAAATATAATTTTGAAAGGCATTTGGGGGTCAGAGGAGCTTAGCTAAAGGAGCTAAGATCCAAGATCTAAATTCTCAGGTCTCCTCATCCCAGGACTCCATGCTTTTTATTAACACAACTTGTCCTGAGGCGAGGCAGAGATATACACTTCAAAGGGTCAGGGTTTCAGTACAGAGTTCATTGTCAGAATGGGGGAATTAGCCTACGTTGTTCAGGTGTTTGGCCAGTAGGAGGCAATAACATGTAGATTAAGATGCCCTGAGCTGTCTGGCAGCCAAGCAATAATCCCTTTTCAAGGTTTGAGGAAATGCCTTCAGCCATTCCCAGATGCAGCCCTGCTGTCATGCTGGAATTGGTCTCCAGCAGCCCATCAGGTTCCCTGCCCCCCCGGCCTCCCCACCTCCTCCTTCCCTCACTGCCACCACCGTTGGTCACCTGCCATGTTCCTGGTGGTCAGCGCACGGCATAGCGAGCGATTGAACTCCTGGTCTCCTGGTTGAACTCCCAAGGGGACAATTTACATATTAGCCTTTTATTATATAGGATTCCTCATGAAACTCAATGAGATAGGAACTATTATCCCTATTTACAGAGGAGGAAACAAGGCCCAGAGAGGTTGGGACTCAGTTAGAACTCAGGTATTCTGGCTCCAGCCTCCACAAGCCAACCACTGCACCACATTGCCTCCCCTGCACCTTCTCTTTAGGGCAGTTCTTACTTTTGGCTTTCAATTTGTATCTGTCTTTTGTTAGAGTGTGGGCTCCATGTGGGCAGGGGTGACTCTGCCCTCCTGCTGGACCCCCAGTGGGATGCACAGTGCCTGGCACAGAGTGAATGCCCAGGAAAGAGTTGCTGAGTGAGTAATATTAGCTAATAGTCCTTGAGCACTCACCCTGTACAAGCCCCTCCCCTAGCACTTTCCATACATTAGCTCACTAAGCCTCACAATTGCATGCTGAGGTTGGCAGTTGTTTTATAGCTGGGAACAGAGACACAGAGAAGGGACTTCCCTCAGGCCGTGTGGTTATTATGCAGATCCAGGCCTCTTGGCTCCAGAGTCTGTGCTTGTAGCTGCATCGCCTCTGCATGGATGGGTGGATGGATGGACAGGCACTGAGGTCATGTTCCAACAGGGCTCAGGTGAGTGGAGATCAGGAGTGCGGAGCCTGGACTGCACCTATAGTCTGAGCATGTCAGAAGACTGGGGCTGAACAAATGGCAATGTAGGATAAGGACACTCCTCACTGGTGTGCTGCGAAGGAGTGGGTTTCCCACCAGATGCCTCTAGCAGGGCTTTGGTGAGGAGGCCCTAAGGAAGAAGAGGCTGAGGTAGACTCCAGGGAGAGCTGGATGGGCTGGAAGGAGACCAGAGGGCAACTCAGTGCCGATGCCCAAGACAGATGGGCCTGCCTGCCCACTAGTTCCCATACCCAGTTGGGTTAGCACAGAGAAGCAACTCTGCATGTTTGGCTGGGCAACTGAGGAGCCCTAAAGCCAGTGTGTGTTGACACTTCAACACAATCACCCCAATAACTACCTCCAGCTGGGGTCACATTACCTGAAGTTAAGGTTGGAATGTGGAAGGTGAAGCTTCTCTCTGAACTGTGCAGACTGCCCTGAGGCCCTGTGCTCAGCACTGGGAGAGTGACAGGCTGAGTTGGCCCCAGGGCACAGGGGGAGCTGGGGTGGGCCTGTCTGGAAAACAGCAGCCTGAGGCCCTGACTGGGGAGGAGCAGGACAGTCAGGGGAGCAGAGGGCAGGGCCAGCACTCAAGAAGGGAGTCGCCTGTCTGTGTGAAGACTTTTCTCTCAGCACATGGAGTTGTCCCGGAATGAAAGGTGCTGGGCTTCCACCCAGAGCTGAGTTCTGGCTCTGGCTTCAGCTGGGCAGGAGACCTGGGCTCTTTCTGCTGCTTTCTCCCACTCTCATGCAACCTTCCTTAGGTTCCTTCTTAATTCCAAACACGTAAAAGAAGCTGCAAAGTTGTTATTCTCAGAAGTGTTTGAGGTCTGGCTTCCCAGCATACGTCATCAGTTTAATACAAAGCTTATCTAATAAAGAGGGAATATGCAAATTACCACCAAGCCATAATGGTCAAGATGGCTGCCCCCACAGTGGAGGCCGAGTTCCCATAACGAGCCTTAACTAGCAATCAACAGGGACCTGAGGCTGTGTGGCACTGGGCCGTGGTACCTCAGGCCATGCCCCCTGTCCCGGCACCAGGCCAGGGGACCTCAGGCCGTGCCCTGCTCGGTGGGGCTTGACAAGAGACTTCAGGGCACACCCTCTGCCTGGCAGGGCTTGATGGGGGACCTGATCTGCACCCCCCACCCCCAGCGCCGGGCCAGAGGACCTGAGGCTGCACCCCCTGCCATGCGGGGCATGACGGAAGACCTCAAGGCACATCCCCCATCCCGGCCAGGGGGACCTGAGGCCGTGCATCCCGCCCTCATGCCGGGCTGGGGGACCTGAGGCCGCGCCCCCTGCCCCAGCGGGGCTTGATGGGTGACCTGAGACTGTGCTCCCTGCCCGGCAGGGCTTGACAAGGGTGGGGCTGGCTGGGTCTGGGTCTCGCGCGATTTTGAGGCACCATGGGTGTGCGGGGACTTGACTCTGGGTCCCGCAGCACACCCCAGACTCTGACAGGAGGAAAATTTTCATATACATTTTACTAATTTTCTTTCTTCTCGACACTTCTATTATTGAGAAAGGGCAAATAGCAATATTAAAATATTCCCTCTAATTAATCCCTTGTAATGTGCATGAATTTTGTGCACTGGACCACTAGTAAACTCATAAGAATTCTCTGCAGGTTTGGATGCTTGTTATGGTGACAGCAACTACTGTGCTCTGTTCTTGATGAGGGGTGCGGGGTTGTGGGGGACACCGAGCTTAAGGTGGCAGATCTAGAGGGGAGGACAATCACCCACGCTGCTTGGAGCAGATCTGAGCGATGCATTCTCATGCCACTGGAATCAGTATTACACTAAAATTCTCAATGCTCAAGGACTGGTTGGGTAGAACCTTGTCTCATACCTGGAGACTATTTGGAGCCTTAGAAGCCAATGTTTGTTATTTAAACAGAGATGTGTCCCCGCCCACTCTCCCCTCACTTTCCTAGAAGGGTAAGCTTCCAGAAATTACTGTAAAAGCCTGCTGCATACAGGACCCAACCACCAGCTATTTGGGATGGGGTAGCCAGAGGCCTTGGGATTGGATTCAAAGGCAACAATAAATGAAGGATGGATGAGTGAATGAATAAAAAGGAATTGGAAAAATATATATGTAGCTTACTAAGTCTATCTTAGAATGGGGAAGAATCTAAGCACAAAAATAAATACTGGTAAGTTTTTCTACATCAAATTTTATAAGTTCTATATGTAAATAAATACAAAACCAAAGTTAAAACAGAGGCATCTGAAGGTTTGGATGCTTCTTATGGTGACTGCAGCATGTACTTAGCAGACAAAAGGCCAGCACTTCTACTATACAAAGAATTTCTTAAACTTATTAAAGAAAGATGAATACCTCACTAGTAAAAATGAATGAAGATCATGCACACTGAGTTCTCAGGAGAAACACATATGTCTAATCAACATTTAAAGAGACATTCAACTTCAAATAATGGACACCATCTTCACCTAACAGGTTGACCTCAACTAGGAAGGCTGATGGTACCTGGTGTACTTGGTGGTGTGGCCAATATGTGTGAAAGATACCCTCCCCATGCTTTTTAAAAAAAAATTATTGATTTTAGAGAGAGAGAGGAAGGAGGGTAGGGAGAGAGAGAGAGACAAAGAGAGAGAGGGAGAGCGATTTGTTGTTCCACTTATTTATGCATTTACTAGAGGCCTGATGCACAAAATTCATGCACTGGGGAGGAGGGTCCCTCAGCCCGGCCTGTGCCCTCTCGCAGTCTGGGACCCCTCGGGTGATGTCCACCTGCTGGCCTGTGGCTGAATGGCCTTCTGCTGCTGCACGGCCTGCTGCTTGAGCTTCAGCAGCTGCTGCACATGCACAGGCTGGACCACCACGGTCGGTCCTGCAAACACCATCGAGTGGGTGAGTCAAGCGCGGAGGCAGGCTCACCCTGAGTTCCCTGTGCTTCCCTGAGTCCCTGAGTTATTCAGACTGACTGCCTTCTACAGAGAACGGCACTGGGATCGGGCCTAAGGCGGCAGTCGAACATCCCTCTCTCAGTCCGGGACCCCTCGGGGGATGTAGCAGTGCACCAAGTAGCAGGAGGCCAGGAAGGAGCCCGAATCAGGGCCAGGCGCCATGCCCCTCTCACTCATCTTGGCCTGCTGCACCTGCTGCCGCTGCTCGGTAGTGCTGCCACGGTGTCAGGAGAGGCTCCTAACACCGTGGCAGCTGCGCTCACCAGCATAAGCCTGGCTTCTGGCTGAGCAGCGCTCCCCCTGTGGAAGTGCACTGACCACCAGGGGGCAGCTCCTGCATGGAGCGTCTGTCCCCTGGTGGTCAGTGCGTATCATAGCAACCAGTCATTCCAGTCATTCCACCGTAACGGTCGCTTAGGCTTTTATATATATACTAGAGGCCCGGTGCACAAAAATTTGTGCACTCGGGGGCAGGGG